>NC_057797.1:729474995-729492326 GCF_018294505.1 Triticum aestivum
CCTACCGAGTGAAGAGCAACCCTCTCACTCGGGGGCTTAGCTGCGAATCCGTTTCGCCTAAGTTAACAAAAATCCTACCGAGTGAAGAGCAACCCTCTCACTCGGAGGCTTAGCTGCAGCCCTGCGCTCGCCTAAGTTATCAAAATCCTACCGAGTGTAGAGCAACCCTCTCACTCGGGGGCTTAGCTGCAGTCCAAGCACTCGCCTAAGTTATCAAAATCCTACCGAGTGTAGAGCAACCCTCTCACTCGGAGGCTTAGCTGCAGTCCAAGCACTCGCCTAAGTTATCGAAATCCTGCCGAGTGAAGAGTAAACCTCTCACTCGGGGGCTTAGCTGCAGCCCAGTGCTCGCCTAAGTGGACTGAAGAATAAGTCGATTGCAGTAAAGGCGCCTTGCTTTGAACCTGCAAAAGACATTTCGAGCCAAAGGCAATCATATTCAAGCACCAAATTCAAGTTTGAATCGATATCTAAAGGAACCGAGAGTGCTCAGGCGTTAAGCCTGTTAAAGTTTATCGGTTACAATTCCACTCGGCATACCGAGGCAAATTTAAAAGCGTCGAGCCAGAAGAAGTTTTTTACCCCTCCTGTGGAGGGCTGGAAGGAGCAACGAATTCATCAAGGTCAATTCCGTCGGCGATCCGAGTGGCAGCTGCAAGGAAAGTTTCCATAAAGGACCTGAAGTCGTGCTTCTTGGTATTGGCCACCCGAAGGGCCGCCAGCTTCTCTTCTCATGCATCCTTACAGTGGACTCGGGCAAGACACAGAGCAACATCTGCACCACACCGAGCCGAGGACTTCTTCCATTCCTGCACTCGACCAGGGATCGTGTTCAACCAGGCCATCAGCGATTCAAGGTCATTTTGAAGTGTCTCCTCGGGCCAAAGCGTCGAGTCGATGCGAGATGTGGCGGCCTTCAGCCTTGCGAGATAGTCCACGACAGCTGTAACACGGGACTCCAGTCGGAGAACATCCATGGCAACTTCATCGTTCACCGGAGAATTGACGGGGTCGAGGTTTGGCTCCAGCCGGCTAGTTTCTTCTTCAAAGTTTTGACAAAATTCTGCAAGGGTGATCACTAAGTCAAGGAGATGGTCGAATGGAAAAATCACAATTGGAAATGCCTGCCAAGCATAGAGGTTTACCTTCAAGCATAAGAAACAACTTCTTGGCAAGTCCACTCAGGAAGGCCTCCAGATCAGTTTTCTTCCCAGTCAATTTGGCGACTTGGTCGGTCAGGGCAGCTTTATCAGTTTTCAGTCGACTGACCTCCTTGTTGGCAATCCCAAGAGCAGCTTTCAGATTGGTATTGTCTTGTTCGAGCTTGGTGACTAAAGCTAACTTCTCGTCAGCAAGCTTGATCTTCTCAGCTAGCTCAAGGTCTTTCTTCTGTTGGGCCTCCCTTACCTTACCTGCAAGTTACAGCAAGATCAGATTTTGAAACAAGCAAGGGGAAAAGCAGTCGTCAGGGTCTCACCAAACATACCTTCGGTCTCCTCCTTTGCCTTTGTCAGCTTCTCCTGAACCAGCTTCAAGCTCAGCTCGACTTGAGTATGCTTGTGTTCCAGCTCTGAGTAGCGAGCCACAAGATCACAAGAGTTCTGCGAAGAACCAATCGACTAAATGTCAAATTTAATTCACTTCCGAGTGAAAAAGGGAAAAACTCACGTTTCTAAGACTACAGCCGAATACAAGCATTCGACCGTAGTCTCGGGGACTACACCCAGTGGGTGCACTCAGCGTGCCCCCACTAATCCTGTTGAAGACAAAGTCGAGCAGTCGACCTCAAAAAAAAAAGATGTATTCTCTAAGACTGTGATCAACTGCAAGCAGTCGACCACAGTCTCGGGGACTACACCCAGTGGGTGCACTCAGCGTGCCCCCACCGGTTTGTGAAATCCAGACGACATAGTCGACTGACAGAAAAATTGACATCATAAAGCCTAAGGCCGACTGCCAGCAGTCGACCTTAGCCTTGGGGACTACACCCAGCTGGTGCACTCAGCGTGCCCCCGCTAACACGGAGTTTTATCGACACACCCAGTGGGTGACTACTATAAATTCCGGAAAAGAAAAGTTTTTGGTAGCATATCCAACAGAACAAACAGCGGTCGACTGACCTGGACATTGCTTTGGAGGGCAGAACTGGCGTCATAAGCCGCCTGACTCGCATCCCGGATGGTCTTCAGCTGCTCCATCATGATTCCCGCTTGGCGTATCGCCTCCTTCGCTGCGCCGGCTTGGTCCTCTGGGACGTGGTGCGTCGTGAAGAGGGAGGGCTGCTGAGCACTCGTCAATGGATCTGCGAAGGACACCGTGTGTCGAGTGATGTTCTCTTCCTCCACAGTCAGAATCTCGGGCGCCGTCACATCCTGAGGCACCTTACTGGCGGACGTTTTCCGACTCCTCCTGCGCTTCAGCGGCTCTTCATCCTCATCATCATCAGGGAGATTGATAACAGTATTGGGTGGAGCTACAGAGAAAGATCAGGATTAGAGATCGCGAGTCAGTCGACTAAGAACAGCGTTAAGAATACAGTACCTGGGTTCGAAGTTGCTGCGTCCTCCATCTCGTGGTCATCAGCCCGGGCCGAGGTTTCAGAAGTAGCAGCACTGCAACTCCAAAGGATCAGTCGACTAACTTCAGCGTCGACCAGAGACAAAGTTCACACAAAATAAGAAAATATGAGCAGCACGGTTACCCTGATATGGTGGGGATGGACACCTTCATCTTCGGCAGGAGCTTGATCGGCTTCGACGAGGCCGCCCTGGGCTGCTTCGGCGCCTTTTCAGTCGGCACCGGAGAGGTGGTCCGAGGGCGCTTGGTCAACTGAGTGGCGGTCGCAACCCCCTTACCACGTTCGGTCGAAGGGTCGTGGACAAGCTTCGACCGCCTTTCTGAGCGCGGTGGTACGACCTCCTCCTCCTCTTCTTCCTCGTCCTCGACGTCATCTTCATCACCGTCATCATCATCATCGTCGTCATCATCCTCTGCAACATCCGAGTCCCATTCCTCCTCTTCCTGGCTCTCGCCCCCGCTCGCCTCGCCCTCCTCAGTCGAAGCTTGTGCCCCATTGGGCATCGAGTACAGCTCGGTGAGGGCCTAGCAGATGTCCAGACAAGGATCAGTCGACCAGTCGGCAGGGTAAACAGAAATGAATGCGACAAGAGCGCAGTGGAGAGCAGGGCAAGTGTACCTTGTTTGGGTCGCTGTTGTGATCGAGTGGAGGAATCCTTCTGGCTCCGCGTGGGTTATCCTTATTTTCGGTAACGGCTACCATCCATCTTTCCAGAGTGACGTCGTCGACGGCTTCTGGATGGACTCTAGTCTCGTCTTCGGTCCCACAGTACAACCACATGCAGTGGCTCCGGAACTGAAGGGGCTGGATGCGACGCCTGAGGAAGACCTCCAGGAGGTCCATGCCCGTCACTCCCTCCCGAACCAACTGCACCACGCGCTCCATCAACATCTTCACGTCAGCTTTCTCCTCCGGAATCAGCTTCAGAGGGGAGGGCTTGTTCACTCGGTCCATGGTAAACGGAGGGAGTCCACTCGACTGCCCTGGCATCGACTGGACCTGGCAGTAGAACCAAGTCGACTGCCAGCCTCTGACGGACTCGGGAAAGGTCATGGGCGGGAAGGTGCTCTTATTCCTCACCTGGATCCCCAGGCCCCCACACATTTGGACGACTCGGGTTCTCTCATCACCTGGGCTCGCCTTCTTCACGGTCTGAGAGCGACACGTGAATATATGTTTGAACAAACCCCAGTGCGGTCGACAGCCCAAGAAACCCTCACACATGGACACGAATGCAGCAAGATAGGCAATGGAGTTTGGGGTAAAGTGGTGGAGCTGCGCTCCGAAGAAATTCAAGAAGCCACGGAAGAAAACACTCGGCGGCAAAGAAAACCCACGATCAACATGGGTGGCCAAAAGCACACACTCACCCTCTTCAGGCTGAGGCTGCCACTCCTTCCCCGGAAGCCTCGCAGCTCCGTGAGGGATCAAGCCCTCGTTGGCCATGTCGAGGAGGTCATTCTCTGTGATGGTCGACTGGATCCAGTCTCCTTGGACCCAGCCCTTCGGCAGGCGGGATCTGGACGAGGACCCTCCGCGGCTGGTGGATCTCCCCTTCGCCTTCTCCGACGCCGACGCCTTCTTTGCGCGCTCCAGCGCCGCCGTCTTCTCCTTGGCCATGGTCGCCGGCGAGATGCGCGAAGGGAAGTGGTGCGGGGGCGAGAGCGAGCACGCTGGGCGGGGAAGAAGGAAGCAGAGAGAGGGAGAGAATGCTGAGGCGCAGCACAGAAATCCTCGCCGGGCACATTTATAAGGTCCCTTCCGAGTGGATGACAGGTGGGCCCGTCGATCTAATCATATCTGGGAGCAGTTATGCAGACGGGATACATGGCGAAAAGGCGGCGCGGAGATCGAGGCGTCTATGCACCGTCCCATCCGAACGCCGCGGTCCGCCCCGCTTTGCGCGCGTCCCCAAATTTCGCATCCCGCGGAATCCGCGAACAGCAAATCAGTTTGTCAGACGCGGTGTTTCCGGCGATCCGTCGCTCGGAGATCGTCGAAGCCCGAAAGATCACTCGACGCAAAAATAGAATGGATCGAGTCGACTGAAGGTGAATTGCTCCCTGTCGACGAAGAGATTCTTTGGTCCAGGACAACGCACGACCAGGGCACAAAGGTTAATCGGAAACGACATCAACTCCTTCCTCACTCGAAGCCTCAATCCATTCGGGGGCTAATGATGGGGTTACGTACCTAGGGTAGGGTCATGGACCTGATTTAAGTACCTTACCCAAGGACACCCTCAGAAGAAGTCGCCTTCCAGTCGACTAACGAGGGACACACTCGACTGACTTGAAGGACTCGACCACGAAGACTCACTCGACCACCAGAAGGTCAAGAGGCACTCTGCACTGCAACGGCCTGTAATCAAGTAGACTTTATGATAGTAAAGGCACTTTATGTGGGGCGTTACCAGTAACGCCCCAGACTTAACTCACCTTAAACCCTCTCCTACGTGGGCTGGCTGGGGTCCTGGCGCACTCTATATAAGCCACCCCCCTCCACAGGCAGAAGGGTTCGGATCTTGTAACTCATATACTCATAATCCACTCGACCGCCTCCGGGCTCCGAGACGTAGGGCTGTTACTTCCTCCGAGAAGGGCCTGAACTCGTACATCCTTTGTGCTTACAACCTCTCCATAGCTAGGACCTTGCCTCTCAATACCTACCCCCCACTCTACTGTCAGGCTTAGAACCACGACAGCCGCCACCCAGATGGGATCTGGGGGCTGCCGCCACCCCTAGGGAGGGAACCCTAGGTGGGGGCGCAGCCCCTCCCCTTCCCCTATATATACTTGAGGTTTGGGGCTGCCCAACACGTGTGATTTGCTCTCCCTGTAGGCGCAGCCCTACCCCTCTCCCTCCTCGTCTCTCGTAGTGCTTGGCGAAGCCCTGCTGGAGTCCCGCGCTCCTCCACCACCACCACGCCGTCGTGCTGCTGCTGGATGGAGTCTTCCCCAACCTCTCCTTCTCCCCTTGCTGGATCAAGGCGTAGGAGACGTCACCGGGTTGTAGGTGTGTTGAACACGGAGGTGCCGTCCGTTCGGCACTAGGATCATCGGTGATTTGGATCATGACGAGTACGAATCCATCAACCCCGTTCACTTGAATGCTTCCGCTTAGCGATCTACAAGGGTATGTAGATGCACTCTCCTTCCCCTCGTTGCTAGATTACTCCATAGATTGATCTTGGTGATGCGTAGAAAATTTTGAATTTCTGCTACGTTCCCCAACACTTTTGTCCTACCCTCCCGTGGCAGCGGGGTCCTATTGGAAACTAAGGTATATTAAGGCCTCCTTTTAATAGAGAACCGGAACAAAGCATTAGCACATAGTGAATACATGAACTCCTCAAACTATGCTCATCACCGGGAGAGGTCCCGATTATTGTCATTTCGGGGTTGCCGGATCATAACGCATAGTAGGTGACTATACACTTGCAAGATAGGATCAAGAACTCACATATATTCGTGAAAACATAATAGGTTCAGATCTGAAATCATGGCACTCGGGCCCTAGTGACAAGCATTAAGCATAGCAAAGTCTGATTCTTCTCTCTGATTTTTTTCTCTTCGAAAGCAAATATATAGAGTTGGAGTTGGCGTCGGAGGGCATCCAGGGGGCCCACGAGGTACGGGGCGCGCCCTAGGGGGGGCGCCCCCCACCCTCGTGAGAAGGGTGTGGGCCCCCTGGTCTTCATCTTTGGCGAGGATTTTTTATTATTTTTTTCTAAGATGCTCCATGGAGTTTCAGGTCATTCCGAGAATATTTGTTTTCTGCATATAAAACAACAGCATGGCAATTCTGCTGAAAACAGCGCCAGTCCGGGTTAGTTCCATTTAAATCATACAAGTTAGAGTCCAAAACAAGGGCAAAAGTGTTTACAAAAGTAGATACGACGGAGACATATCAAATCCCCCAAGCTTAAACCCTTGCTTGTCCTCAAGCAATTCAGTTGACAAACTGAAAGAAAGAAAAACTTTTACAAACTCTGTTTGCTCTTGTTGTTGTAACTATGTCAAGCCAGCATTCAAGTTTTCAGCATAGATCATAACTAACCACATCTGCAATAATTCTCAGGTCTCATAATTACTCATATCAATAGCATAATCAACTAGCAAGTCATAATAATAAATCTCGGATGACAACACTTTCTCAAAACAATCATAATATGATATAATAAGATGGTATCTCGCTAGCCCTTTCTAAGACTGCAAAACATAAATGCAGAGCACCTTCAAAGATCAAGGACTGACTAGACATTGTAATTCATGGTAAAAGCGATCCAATCATAGTCATACCCAATATAAATTAACAGTGATGAATGCAAATGACGGTTGTGCTCTCCAGCTAGTGTTTTTTAATAAGAGGGTGATGACTCAACATAAAAGTAAATGGATAGGCCCTTCGCAGAGGGAAGCAGGGATTTGTAGAGGTGTCAGAGCTCGGTTTTGAAATAGAGATAAATTGTATTTTGAGCGGTATACTTTCATTGTCAACGTAACAACTAAGAGATGGCGATATCTTCCATGTTAAACACATTATAGGCGGTTCCCAAACAGAATGGTAAAGTTTATACTCCCCCTCCACCAAGAAGCATCAATCCATGACTTGCTCGAAACAACGAGTGCCTCCAACATACATCAGGTCCCAGGGGGAGTTTTGTTTGCAATTACTTTTGATTTAGTTTGCATAAAGCATGGGACTGGGCATCCCGGTGACCAGCCATTTTCTCGTGAGTGAGGAGCGGAGTCCACTCCTCTTGAGAATAACCCGCCTAACAGGGAAGATAAGGACAGCCTTGGTTGATACATGAGCTATTCGAGCATACAAAACAGAATGATTATTTGAAGGTTTAGAGTTTGGCACATACAAATTTACTTGGAACGGCAGGTAGATACCGCATATAGGAAGGTATGGTGGACTCATCTAGAATAACTTTGGGGTTTAAGGGATTGGATGCACAAGCAGTATTCCCGCTTAGTACATGTGAAGGCTAGCAAAAGACTGGGAAGTGACCAACTAGAGAGCGACAACAGTCATGTACATGCATTAAAACTAATAAACATTGGATACAAGCATGAGTAGGATATAATCCACCATGAACATAAATATCGTGAAGGCTATGTTGATTTTGTTTCAACTACATGCGTGAACATGTGCTAAGTCAAGTCACTTAAATCATTCGAAGGAGGATGCCACCCCATCATACCACATCATAATCATCTCAATAGCATGTTGGCACACAAGGTGAACCATTATAACTCATAGCTAATCAAGCATGGCACAAGCAACTATGATCTCTAATTGTCATTGAAAACATGTTTATTCATAATAAGCTGAATCAAGAACGAGGGACTCATCATATTTACAAAAACAAAAGAGGTCGAGTTCATACCAGCTTTTCTCATCTCAGTCAGCCCATCATATATCATCATAATTGTCTTTCACTTGCACGACCGAATGGTGTGAATAATAGTAAGAGTGTACATGCATTGGACTGAGCTGGAATGTACGAGCATACAATAAACAGGAGAAGACAAGGCAATATGGGCTCTGGGTTAATTCAACAAAGATGCATATAAGAGCCACTTCAACAATTTAATTATGGTCTTCTCCTACTGACCCCCAAAGAAAAGAAAAGAAATAAAACTATTTACACGGGAAAGCTCCCAACAAGCAAAAAAAGAATGGGAAATATTTTTGTTTTTTTTAATTATTATGACTACAGCAGAAAAATAAACTACTACTAATTTTCTTTGTTTTTTCTTAAGGTTTAGCAAACACACAAGAAGAAAGCAGGAAAAAGGAAATAAACTAGCATGGATATTACAGTGAAAAAGTATGAGCACCGACATCTAGTAATGAGTGTGTGTGAACATAAATGTAATGTCGGTGAGAAATATGTACTCCCCCAAGCTTAGGCTTTTGGCCTAAGTTGGTCTTTGGCCACGGCTGGCCTGGCGAATATCCATAATAATAGTTGTTGGGGTCGTACTGTGATGAGGAGGAATAGTTGGGATTATATTGATGTGCAGCGGTTATCTCCTGCTGAGCTGCAGCGTGGAGTCGAGCTGCCTCCGCTCTCCTCTCGTACTCTTCTGCCTCTTCTCTAGTAATAACATATCTTCTTTTTGTCTGTGAATCAAAGAAGGCAGGAGTAGGGAGAGTGATACGGAAAACACGTCGTTTATCAAAAATTAAACGATATAAGAGAGGTGATTCAGGCCTCTCGACAAACTGGTGCGAAGCCTTAGAGTCATAATCTAAATGTGCAGGAGGCAACTCTGTATCACCCTCACGAATGTCTATCTCAAGAAAATGAGCTAAGCGGGTTGCATAAATTTCTCCAAAGAAATCTCCATTATGTCTATTATGATGCAACCTACGAGCTACAATGGCTCCCATATGATAAGATTGGTCCCCTAACACAGCACTCCTAAGAATGCTAAGATCAGGGACACACATGTGACATACTTCATCCTTAGCATTTATGCATCTACCAATGAAGAGAGCAAAATAATGTATAGCAGGAAAGTGAATGCTCCCTATGGTAGCTTGCGTTATATCTCTAGATTCCCCTACAGTTATACTAGCAAGAAAGTTTCTAAATTCAGATTTAGGGGGATCCCTAATACTGCCCCATGATGGAAGTTTGCATGCAAGAGTGAAATCCTCTAGGTCCATGGTATAAGATTTGTCATAAAGATCAAACATGACTGAAGGAGAATTACGTGAAGATGAATACTCAAACCTCCTCACAAATGAACTTGTGAGATCATGATACTGGGGCATTTGTTAGCCTCAAAATCCTCAAGACCGACATTGCACAAATATGCTTTGAATTCTTCTTTAATTCCCGCACGGTCCATGAAATATTCCGACGGCCATTCGCAAGGCCGTACTGGAGCGTCTCGTGGTGGATCCTCGTCAGCATCGCGCATAGCAATCCTGGGCCCTTGCTTCTTAGAGGAACCACCTTGGAACATCTTTACTCCTACAAGTGCCTAGAGCCTATATCAAGCATTAGAACTACTTGGAACCATATAAATTTGACATGCAAGCTCAAGAACATGGTCACCTATGCAGCACAAATTTGCAAAGAATAAAGCACTATAACGAAAACTAATTGGACCAATGGAGGAGTCACATACCAAGGAACAATCTGCCCAAGCAGTTTTGCGAGAGGTGCTTTGAGCAAGGAGATCGAAAATCACAGCAAAAGTGGCCGGAACTCGTGCTTGAGTTAGTTTTTCGGGTTTGTGTGAGACAGAGGAAGAAGATGGGTGCTGGGATAAGTGGAGGAGGGCCATCGTGGGCCCATGAGGCAGGGGGCGCGCCCTAGTGGGGGGGCGCCCACCACCCTCGTGGCCAGGTGGCAGCTCCTCCCGCGGTAATTTTTGCACAGTAAATCCTCAAATATTCCCGAAAAATTATATTAAATTGGCATGTCATTCTGAGGACTTTTATTTTCGGGATATTTTTATATTGCACGGATAAGTCAGGAAACAGACAGAAAAATACTATTTTTACTTTATTTAATATAAATAACAGAAAGTAAAAGTGGGGTATAGAAGGTTGTGCTTCTAGTTTCATCCATCTCATGCTCATCAAAAAGAATCCACTGACAAGGTTGATCAAGTCTTGTTAACAAACTCATTCCGATAATCATGAAACCAGAGAAATTTCGAATAACACTAAGTTACCTCAACGGGGATATGCACATCCCCTATAATAAGTATATCATATTTCTTCTTGATAGTAGGAATAGGGAATTCAAAACCTCCAAATATAATCGATGGAATTTTTCCAATAGAGTTGATACTATGAACTTGAGGTTGTTTCCTCGGAAAGTGTACCGTATGCTCATTACCATTAACATGAAAAGTGACATTGCCTTTGTTGCAATCAATAACAGCCCCTGCAATATTAAGAAAAAGTCTTCCAAGAATAATAGACATACTATCATCCTCGGGAATATCAAGAATAACAAAGTTCGTTAAAATAGTAACGTTTGCAACCACAACAGGCACATCCTCACAGATAGCTACAGGTATAGCAGTTGATTTATCAGCCATTTGCAAAGATATTTCAGTAGGTGTCAACTTATTCAAGTCAGGTCTACGATATAAAGAGAGAGGCATAACACTAACACCGGCTCCAAGATCACATAAAGCAGTTTTAATATAATTTCTTTTAATGGAGCAAGGTATAGTAAGTACTCCGGGGTCTCCAAGTTTCTTTGGTATTCCACCCTTAAAAGTATAATTAGCAAGCATGGTAGAAATTTCAGCTTCCGGTATCTTTCTTTTATTAGTAATGATATCCTTCATATATTTAGCATAAGGATATCATTCATATATTTAGCATAAGGTTCTAAGTACATCATTTAATCTCATACGCAAAAAGATAGGCCTAATCATTTCAGCAAAGCGCTCAAAATCCTCATCATCCTTTTTCTTGGATGGTTTCGGAGGAAAAGGCATGGGTTTCTGAACCCAAGGTTCCCTTTCTTTACCATGTTTCCGAGCAACAAAGTCTCTTTTATCATAACGTTGATTCTTTGATTGTGGGTTATCAAGATCAACAGCAAGTTCAATTTCTACATCATTATCATTACTAGGTTGAGTATCATCATGAACATCATTATTAATATTTTCATTAGGTTCATGTTCATTACCAGATTGTGTTTCAGCATCAGACATAGAGATATCATTTGGATTATCAGGTGGTTCATCAATAGGTTCACTAGAAGTTTGCACAGTTCTATCATTTTTCTTCTTCTTCTTTTTAGAACAACTAGGAACATCAATATTATTTCTTTGAGAATCTTGCTCGATTCTCTTAGGGTGGCCTTCAGGATACAAAGGTTCCTAAGTCATTCTACCAGTTCTAGTAGCCACTCTAACAGCATAGTCATTTTTCTTACTATTCATTTCATCAAGCACTTCTTTTTGAGCCTTAAGTACTTGTTCTACTTGAGTGGTAACCATAGAAGCATGTTTTCTAACAAGTTTAAGTTCACCTTTAATATTAGCCATATAATCACCCAAGCATCTAATCATATAAGCATTTTATTTTAATTGTCTACCAAAATAAGCATTGAAGTCGTCTTGCTTAAACATAAAGTTATCAAACTCATCCAAGCACTGACTAGCAATTTTAGTAGGAGGAACCTCAGCTTTATCATATCTATAGAGAGAATTTACCTTTACTACCTGTGTCGGGATATCGGGATCAGGAGGTTCTTCAGTAAATAAAGAATTGAGATCATATGTTTCTTCAACAGGCGGTATATTAAGACCATGTATTTCTTCAATAGGAGGTAAATTCTTAACGTCTTCAGCTTTAATACCTTTCTCTTTCATAGATTTCTTTGCCTCTTGCATATCTTCGGGACTGAGGAATAAAACACCTCTCTTCTTCGGAGTTGGTTTAGGAATAAGCTCAGTAATTGGAGCAGGAGTTGGCTCAGGAGGTGCCCAATTATTTTCATTTGTCAACATATTATTCAATAGAATTTCAGCTTCATCCGGTGTTCTTTCCCTGAAAAGAGAACCAACACAACTATCCAGGTAATCTCTGGAAGTATCGGTTAGTCCATTATAAAGGATATCAAGTATTTCAGGTTTCTTAAGAGGATGATCAGGCAAAGCATTAAGTAACTTGAGAAGCCTTCCCCAAGCTTGTGGGAGACTCTCTTCTTTAATTTCCACGAAGTTGTATATTTCCCTCAAAGCAGCTTGTTTCTTATGAGCAGGGAGATATTTAGCAGAGAAGTAATAAATCATATCCTGGGGACTACGCACACAACCAGGATCAAGAGAATTAAACCATATCTTAGCATCACCCTTTAATGAGAACGGAAATATTTTGAGTATATAGAAGTAACACGATCTCTCATCATTAGTAAACATGGCAGCTATATCATTTAACTTAGTAAGATGTGCCACAGCAGTTTCAGATTCATAGCCATAAAACGGATCAGATTCAACCAAAGTAATTATATCAGGATCAACAGAGAATTCATAATCCTTATCAGGAACACAGATAGGTGAAGTAGCAAAAGCAGAGTCGGGTTTCATTTTATCTCTAAGTGATTCTTTGTTCCATTTAACTAATAACCTCTTAAGCTCATATCTATCTTTGCAAGCTAAAATAGCGGCAGAAGATTCCATATCGAAAAGATAACCCTCAGGAATAACAGGCATATTTTCATCATCACTATCATCATCGTATTCAGATTCAATAATTTATTTTTCTCTAGCCCTAGCAATTTTTTATGAAGAAATTCACTAAGGGGCGCAGTAGTATCAGGCATAGAAGCAGTTTCATCATAAGTATCATGCATAGCAGAAGTGGCATCATCAATAACATGCGACATATCAGAACGAATAGCAGAAGCAGGTGTAGGTGTCGCTAGCTTACTCATAACAGAAGGTGAATCAAGTGCGGAGCTAGATGGCAGTTCCTTACCTATCCTCGTAGTTGAGGGATAGATCTTGGTGTTTGGATCTCTCAAGTTCTTCATAGTGTCCAGCAGATATAAATCCCAAGTGACTCAAAGAATAGAGCTATGCTCCCCGGCAACGGCACCAGAAATTAGTCTTGATAACCCACAAGTATAGGGGATCGCAACAGCTTTCGAGGGTAGTGTATTCAACCCAAATTTATTGATTCGACACAAGGGGAGCCAAAGAATATTCTCAAGTATTAGCAGCTGAGTTGTCAATTCAACCACACCTGGAAACTTAGTATATGCAACAAAGTGTTTAGTAGAAAAGTAATATGATAGTGGTGGTAGCGGCAACAAAAGTAAAGACAACAAAAGTAATGTTTTTGGTATTTTGTAGTGATTGTAACAGTAGCAGCGAAAAAGTAAATAAGCATAAACCAGTATATGGGAAACTCGTAGGCATCGGATCAGTGATGGATAATTATGCCGGATGCGATTCATCATGTAACAGTCATAACATAGGGTGACACAGAACTATCTCCAATTCATCAATGTAATGTACGCATGTATTCCATATATAGTCATATGTGTTTATGGAAAAGAACTTGCATGACATCTTTTGTCCTACCCTCCCGTGGCAGAGGGGTCCTATTGGAAACTAAGGGATATTAAGGCCTCCTTTTAATAGAGAACCGGAACAAAGCATTAGCACATAGTGAATACATGAACTCCTCAAACTATGGTCATCACCGGGAGTGGTCCCGATTATTGTCACTTCGGGGTTGCCGGATCATAACACATAGTAGGTGACTATAGACTTGCAAGATAGGATCAAGAACTCACATATATTCATGAAAACATAATAGGTTCAGATCTGAAATCATGGCACTCGGGCCCTAGTGACAAGCATTAAGCATAGCAAAGTCATAGCAACATCAATCTCAGAACATAGTGGATACTAGGGATCGAACCCTAACAAAACTAACTTGATTACATGATAAATCTCATCCAACCCATCACCATCCAACAAGCCTACGATGGAATTACTCACGCACGGCGGTGAGCATCATGAAATTGGTGATGGAGGATAGTTGATGATGACGACGGCGACGAATCCCCCTCCCCGAAGCCCCGAACGGACTACAAGTTAGAGGTTTTAGGGCTTGGCGGCGGCTCCGTATCGTAAAACGCGATGATTTCTTCTCTCTGATTTTTTTCTCTCCGAAAGCAAATATATAGAGTTGGAGTTGGCATCGGAGGGCATCCAGGGGGCCCACGAGGTAGGGGGGCGCGCCCTAGGGGGGGCGCCCCCTACCCTTGTGAGAAGGGTGTGGGCCCCCTAGTCTTCATCTTTGGCGAGGATTTTTTATTATTTTTTTCTAAGATGTTCCGTGGAGTTTCAGGTTATTCCGAGAATATTTGTTATCTTCATATAAAACAACACCATGGCAATTCTGCTGAAAACAGCGTCAGTCCGGGTTAGTTCCATTCAAATCATACAAGTTAGAGTCCAAAACAAGGGCAAAAGTGTTTGGAAAAGTAGATACGACGGAGACATATCACTAACTTATCCCACTTCCATTCGGGTATCGGCAATGGCTGTAGCAATCCTGCTGGCTTCTGATGCTCTGCCTTTACTCTCTAACATACATCACAAACTGCTACATACTTCACAATATCCTTCTTCATTCCGGTCCACCAGAAAATATCCTTCAAATCCAAATACATCTTGGTATTTCCTGGGTGAATCGAATATGGTGAATCATGGGCCTCTTGCAGAATTAACTTCCTGATCTCCGGGTCATTAGGCACATAAACACGGTCTTCAAACCGTAAGGTATCATGCTCATCCTCACGAAATCCTTTAGATTTTTCTTTGCTTATTTTCTCCTTAATAGAAGCGATCTCCTTATCGGTCTTCTGGGCTTCTCTGGTCTTATCCATCAAAGTAGACTGAATCTCCAATGCTTCTACATAGCCTCTCGGGACTATCTCCAAACATAGCTCTCGAAGATTTTTGGCTAACTCTCTTGGTAAATCTCCCATCATTATGGTGTTGACATGGCTTTTATGTCTCAACGCGTCAGCTACTACGTTAGCCTTTTCAGGGTGATAATGCAATCTCATGTCATAGTCCTTGATGAGTTCCAACCATCTCCTTTGCCTGAGATTCAACTCCTTGTCGTGAAAATATACTTCAAACTCTTGTGATCTGTGTACACCTCACAATGATTTCCAATGAGAAAGTGTCTCTAGGTTTTCAATGCATCCACTACGGCTGCTAACTCCAAATCATGTGTGGCATAATTCAACTCATGAGGCTTGAGCTGTCGTGAGGCATAAGAAACAACTCTTCCTTCCTGCATAAGCACTGCTCCAAGTCCTCGACGTGAAGTGTCGCAATACACCTCATAATCCTTGGTCTGATCTGGAAAAATCAACACTGGTGATGTAACCAAACGTTTCTTCAAATCCTGGAAACTGGCCTCACATTCCTCAGTCCATATGGACTTGGTATCCTTCTTCAACAATTCTGTCATAGGCTTCGCAATCTTCGAGAAATTTTCGATGAATCTTCGGTAGTATCCTGCGAGTCCAAGAAAACTCCGGATCTCTCCCACTGTTGTTGGCGCTTCCCAACTTGTCACAGTGTCAACCTTGGTGGGATCTACTGCTATACCTTCTCCGGATATAACGTGTCCGAGAAATCCAACTTCCTTCAACCAAAACTCACATTTGCTAAACTTGGCATATAACTGATGTTCTCTGAGCTTACCAAGTACCAAACACAAATGCTCCTTATGCTCCTCTTCATTCTTCGAGTAGACTAAAATATCATCAATGAACACCACGACAAACTTATCCAAAAATTCCATAAACACTTTGTTCATCATGTTCATAAAATATGCAGGTGCGTTAGTCAGACCAAATGACATAACGGTATACTCGTACAGCCCATACCTGGTGGTAAAAGCCGTCTTAGGTATATCCTGTTCTCGAATCTTCAACTAGTGGTATCCTGATCGCAGATCGATCTTGGAAAATACCTTAGCTCCTTGCAATCGATCAAACAGATCATTGATCATCGGTTGTGGGTACATGTTCTTGATGGTTACTTCATTCAATCCTTGATAATCAACAACCATCCTTAACGATCCATCCTTCTTCTCCATTAGAAGTACGGGCGATCCCCAAGGTGAAGAACTTGGGCGAATATAACCTTTATCCAGTAACTCCTTAATCTGCTTCTTAATCTCTTCCAAATCCTTTGCGGGCATCCTATATGGTCTCTTCACTAGTAGAAAAAGGGGCTTTTGTCCCGGTTGGTAAGGCCCCTTTGGTCCCGGTTTTCAAACCGGGACTAAAGGGTCGGTACTAATGCCTCTCCCCTTTAGTCCCGGTTCTTACATGAACCGGGACCAAATGGCGCGGCCACGTGGAGCTCCACCTTTAGTCCCGGTTGGTAACACCAACCGGGACTAAAGGAATTTTATGATTTTTTTTTTGAATTTTTTTATTTTTTTTATTTTCAAATTTTTGAATTATTTTAACCTCTAGTGTGTAATCACCACCCCTCATCACTGCTCAATTTATCCTCTAATCACCCCTCATCATTCCAAATCATCTAAATTCCCGAACGGTCACCCATCCTCCCACTCCCCCAGCCTGAGCACACTTAACTTCCGGGTTCTATTCTCTCTCGTTTCCAAGTCTGCGTTGTTTTCCTGACAATAGTAAGATGTCAATCCTATTAACCTTCATGAATTTTGCTTGAGCATGAAGTGACACATTTCACTGTTTGAGTTTGAAACTATTGTTTTAAAAAAATAATTATTTAGTAACACTAATATTTCTTGAATAATTAGTTTGACCACAGTTTGACCAGATTTGACCAAAATTCAAAATAACTGAAATAATTATTTAGTAACACTAATATTCTAGAATAATTAGTTTGACCATTGTTTGATGACAATTTGACCACTGTTTGACCAGATTTGACTAGTAATTTTTTCGATTTTTTCCACTCTAGATCTTAAAAGCCCCGTAACCCCCTGTTAAATTCGGATGTAACTTTTTGAGTAGATGATTTTTCATATGAATTTTTTTAATCCGAGTTCGTATGCAAAAGTTATGCCCATTTTACAAATTCCAGAGAGATTTTGCAAATAAAGTTGAAATTCATATTTGTAAATTTTCCCAACAAGTAGACCACATATCACATGGGAAACTTATTTTATTTTATTTTTTTGACATTTCCATCATTTTCTTTTGTTTTTTCTAAAACTAAAAAGGCGGT
>NC_057797.1:729492737-729497673 GCF_018294505.1 Triticum aestivum
GAAAACCCATTAGTACCGGTTGGTGGCACCAACCGGTACTAAAGGTCTAACCTTTAGTCCCGGTTGGTGCCACCAACCGGGACTAATGGGAATCGCACCCTTTAGTCCTGGTTCGTGGCACGAACCGGGACTAAAGGGCCCAGGTGAACCGGTACTAATGCCTCAAAACCCATTAGTACCGGTTGGTGGCACCAACCGGTACTAAAGGTCTAACCTTTAGTCCCGGTTGGTGCCACCAACTGGGACTAATGGGCATCGCACCCTTTAGTCCCGGTTCGTGGCACGAACCGGGACTAAAGGGCCCAGGTGAACCGGGACTAATGCCTTAGCCGCACAAACCGGGATAAATGCTCATGTTAGTCCCGGTTCTTGACTGAACCGGGACTAGTGTGAAAACTGCCCTGTGACCAAAGCCCTGTTTTCTACTAGTGCTTAGATATTGGCCCTGTGCCTGGCAAAAGTTCAATCAAAAACTCAATATCTCTATCCGGTGGCATGCCTGGCAACTCCTCTGGAAATACATCAGGGAAATCCTTCACCACTGGTACTTCCTCCTGCACAACTCCTGTTAACGAATTCACTTGAGTCCTCCTCGGCACATGACGGGATACATACCTTATCCTTCTTCCTTCTGGGGTGGTAAGCAAAATTGACTTACTGGCGCAATCGATGTTTCCTCCATACATCAACAGCCAATCCATACCCAGAATGACATCCAAACCTTGTGATTCCAAAATAATCAAATCCGAGGGAAACACATGCCTACCTATACTCAATGGCACTTGAAAACATCCCTTGCTAGCCATATACTCCGCTCCTGGTGAGCTTACTAACATAGGTGTTCTAAGAACTTTGGTGGGTAGGTTATACTTATCCACAAATTCCCTTGATATGTATGAATGTGATGCACCAGTATAAAAAAGAACGAGTGCAGTAAATGACTTAACCAAAAACTTACCGATTACTGCATCCGGCTGCTCTTCAACCTCCTCCACGTTAACGTGGTTCACCTGCCCCCTATTAAAAGGGTTCGGCTTCTTCCCAGAGCTTCCATTGCCATTTCCATCCTGGGATTCAGGACATTCATTGGCATAATGTCCAGTCTTCTGGAACTTAAAGCAAGTGACTTGGCTCAGGTCTCTCTTGGCTGGGGTTGATGGGTTAGTGCATTCTGGCTGTTACTTCCTCCATTTCCATTACTATTCTTGGTGCCATTGTGATTGTGCGAGCTACCTCCTCCATGGGTATGCTGAAAATGTCCTCCCGGTCTAGGGGTAAAATGTGGCTTCTGCTGAGCTCCAGAAGTGTACTTCCCTTGTCCATACTTCCTCTTGTGATTCTCAATCTGCTGTTGCTTCCCTTCAATCATGAGAGCACGGTCTGCCTACTCCTAGTAGTTGTTGAAGGTTGCTACCATCAACTACATGCTCAACTCTTCATTCAGTCCTTCCAGAAACTTATCCTGCTTAGCTGCATCCGTAGCCACGTCATCTGGGGCATAACGTGCTAACTTACTAAAGTCCTCCACATACTGGCCAACTGTCCGTCCTCCTTGGCGCAAGTTGCGAAACTCTCACTTCTTCATGTCCATAGCTCCTGCTGAAACATGGGCAGTACGGAAAGCCTGCTGGAACTGGTCCCATGTGACAGTGTCAATAGGGAAAGTGGCTGTGAAATTCTCCCACCATGATGCCGCGGGTCCTTCAAGCTGATGTGCGACAAACTTCCCCTTTTTCGCATTTGTGCATCCCACCGTGGTCAACTCCCTTGTTGTTTTGTGGAGCCAATCATCTTCTACTATAGGCTCGATGCTACTAGAAAACACCGGCGGATTTAGCCTAAGAAAACGGGCTAAGTGATCAACAGGTGGTGATGGTGGTGGTGGGTTGTTGTTGTTGTTCCCCTGATTCTAATTTTGGACTAGCAACTGCATCAATGTGTTCTGCTGCTGGATCAACTGGGTGAGCTCCGGTGGGAAGGTAAATCCGGGGTCACGTCTCGGAGGCATTTGAGGGTTTAGAAAGATGAAATTTAAGAATAGAGAGGGGTCTAGAGAGAAAACACTACCCATATGCACATGAGGCAAAAACAAACAATTCACTTCATGCAATTAAACAAGGGCATACAATCGATCTAACTATCGCGAAAGTGCTCGGACTACTATATTTACATGGTGGACTACTACTATTGATGGGGTGGTCTACTAGAAATATTCTTCGGTTGCAGACTCCATGATATCTGCTCCAGCTTCATCAACATAGTCATCATCGCTATCATCTGGATCCGAGTCGGTGTCGTCGATGATGATGTAGTCTTCCGAGGGAATCTCCTTGGGTTCTTCATCTTCTTCTACTGGTGTAGGGCCTCCCATAAATATTCCAATCTTCTTGATCAGATCGTCATTCTTCTCCACTAATACTTCGATTTCCTATTCATAATCTTCATGTGTAGCCTTGAGTTCTTCCTCCAGTTCCTTGATTCTAGTCCTTGCCTTCTTCAGATAATCATGTCGGCGCACATCTGGTTCTCCTGACGTCGAATGTGTAGGTTTAACTCCTGGATAAAAGCTGCAACTGATCTATCCTTCCTGGTGCTGATCATCTCCCAGTGCTCATCTCGGCGCCCACAAATCTGGTAGATAGTATCCTTGAGATCATTGCGGTAAACTTCTCCAATGCGTCCCATGGCGATGTGAGCTACCATGCTCTTTCCTATACTCCAGGTTGGTGCATCAAAGGAAAACTCTATGGGCTCAATGACTAGCATGAACGTCCTTCCTGGAACTTGAACTTGAATCATCCAGCGCTCTTCTTCAGGTAATGTGGCGTTGTAGGTTCCGGTGAAGCTTGGTACTCCTATGTTCAGATATCTAGTGACTTCAAGTGACGTCCAAAGGGTGTATCTTCATCCGGTTGTGCGAACTTGTTCCTTACATCCGCCATCCTAAAAGAGTAGAAAAGATGAGAGGTCAGAATGAGAAGAGAGTGAGTAGTGATCTAGGGCTTTAGCTTAATAGTCGTGTCCTACAGTCAGCGTGTGCTCTGATACCATCTTGTAGCGACCAGACCTCAAACGGTCCAATCTCTGTGCTCAGGTGTCATGCCTGGATCAGTAATGCTGACACCACACAATACTTGAAGGATTTATAACAGAGTAGCAATCACACAGTTATTACATCGAGTGTCTCAAAAGAGAACTTACTACAATAAATATGGCTTAAGGCCATCTAATAACGATAACAGCGGAAGGCTTGGAAGATAAGTGAGTCCATCAATTCCAACAGCATCACTGAGTATAGAACCACGACCTAAAAGCACCTTACTCGTCGTCTGAAAAGTCTGCAACATGAAGGTTCCAGCCCGAAACGGGTCAGCACATGGAATATGCTGGCAATGTAACACATAGAGAGCAATGAAAGAATAAGGCTATACTATATGCGTATTTGGCTGGTGGAAAGCTCTATGGTTACAGTTTTGCGTAAAGCCAATTTTTCCCTACTGCAACGGAATAAAATTTTATTTAAGTATCATGGTAGTTGTTAAACATTGAGAATGGTTGACAGCATTCTCAATCCCAATTAAGCATCAACATTAAAAACCCAACAAATTAATTAGAGTAACATGATGAGATTCACATGATAATCCACGTACTAGATACTCGAGATATCCATAACCGGGGACACGCTAATCATGATTAGTTTATACACTCTGTAGAGGTTTGCGCACTTTTCCCCACAAGACTCGATCGCCTCCGTTTGATTTCTTGCACTACATGGTGTTTGAGAAACGGATGACCGAGACATAGTCTTTCAGAAGCGCTAGCACCTTACGAACGGGTAGACCGTTACACCTACTTTCCCCTACATCTGCTAGTCTACCACTGTAAGAGTTCGCACAACTTAGTCAACTATGCTAGAGCCCATAGTAGCTTGTGGCTGCACACGGAAGTTTCTAGCATGAATAATCTCATGATCCCTTTGAGTCTGGGTGGCGGTCCAAAAGAAAAACAGGCAATCGCTGGAATACCCAGGTGCCTCAATCCACCCAGATGTGTATTTAAGTTGCCACCTTAGATAAACCATTAATTTAACAAACTCACATCTGTCATGGATTTCACTCACCCAATCCACGTCTACTAGCATAGCATGGCATAGTAAGCAAACATAGAAGTAACTCCCAAAGGTTTGATAATAAACAGGTAATAGGTACTACCTCAACTACTTCCCAAACCCACAACTTAATTAGATCCTAAGCATGCAATGTGTGAGGATTGATCTAATGCAATAAAAACTGGGTAGTAGGAGGTATGATCAAAGTGTTACTTGCCTTACTGATGATCCGCAAAACTTAGCAATTCGAAGTAGCAAGCGGTGCACTCCGGGTACTCTATCACAAACAAACAAGCATACAATAAGTACTCAACTAATGCACAGGTAAAACTCAAATAAGAGATGTAACCAAAAAGTTCAACTTAAGAACTCCGATTGGCAAAAGAACCAAATCGAACGAAGCAACGAAAGACAAACGGCAAAGAAACAAGCTTCGTTTACTACTCTGGATCTAGGGAAAATTTTATAGAGGCAAAAACTTGTTTGAGTTAGTTAAACGGAAAGAGGGTTTCAAGACGAAACTCCAGGCGCTTGAATCGCCCGATTCTGATAAACGAGCGAAAAGTTATACTAGAACGAAAATCGGATCAGGAATCACGATCAGAAAAATCGCGGATTTAATCTGAGAAAAAAAACGACGAACAGATTAACAAACGAACGTTCATTATCTGGATCTAAATAATGAACACGTGCATTAAAACGAACGAACGAGCGAACGCTCGCTAAATAAATAAACCAGAAAAACCGATCTATCAAAAAACAAAATCTAAAAAAACCGAAAAAAATGGACGGAAAACCGAACGGTTTTCTCGAGGAAAACCGCTGGCG
>NC_057797.1:729498132-729511717 GCF_018294505.1 Triticum aestivum
GCAGGGCGGCGGCGCGACGCACGAGGCAAGGCGGCGACGGCGACGTCAGGGGCGGCGGGGTCGGGCGCTAGGGTTTGGGGCGGCTCGGGCTGGGCTCCCCGGCTTATAAAGGCCGACCGGGCCAGGTGTTCGGGTCGGACACGGCCCGGTAGGTCGGTTCAATTTTTTTTAAAAATAATTACGCTCAGAAAAAAACAAAAGAAATACTAAACAGACTTCAAAAATCCAAAATAAATTTTCCCTGCCTTCTAAAATCGATCCGCACAGGATGAACATTTATTTGGGGCCTAAATGCAATTTTGAAAAACGTGCATTTTTTCTATATTCAAATAAGATAGCAAATAAAACCAAAACAAAATCTTATTTGATTTTTTATTAAATCATAAATATTTCTTTATTTTGGGAAAGTCATCTTATTCCCTCTCATATTTTTGTAATAGAAATAATTGAAGATAAAATAAAAAAAATCAAATGATCCTATTTTCAAAATTTGAGAAAACTCAAATATGAAAATAATGAAATCCCCAACTCTCTCCGAGGGTCCTTGAGTTGCGTGAAATTTTTAGGATCAACCAAAATGCAAATAAATATGATATGCAATGATGATCTATTGTATAACATTCCAAATTGAAAATTTGGGATGTTACAACAAGGTATCATTGCAGGGAGTTCTATGCCCTGGAAGCAACACAAGAACCAGACACATAGTATGAAGAACCATCACCTGCAGGTGTATTTCTCACGCATGCACATAGGAAGAACCATCAGATGCAGGTAAATATAGCAAGCACGTACACATGAAAAGCAAGCATGCCACACGCACATCGATCTCGAGGAGAAGAGA
This sequence comes from Triticum aestivum, assembly GCF_018294505.1. Taxonomy (NCBI): domain Eukaryota; kingdom Viridiplantae; phylum Streptophyta; class Magnoliopsida; order Poales; family Poaceae; genus Triticum; species Triticum aestivum. The sequence continues at coordinate 729,498,977 of NC_057797.1, forward strand.
AGGCCCGCCCTTGGAGAGCTTCGTCATCCTGTATGGAGCAGCCGACCCCATTTAACCTCGTCGTGGATCTGGTCATGGACATGGCGGCTCGACGTGGATTTCGTCATTGCCTTGGCCTCCCGTCTCACCTTCCTCCCCATCTCTCCACGCCGGAACCGGCGCGTCTGGCCCAGATCGGGCAAGCCCACGCCAACCCACACCAGCAGGAGATCGTCACTGGGGTGTTAGCTCGTGGTGTTGCTGCCCCAAATTGGGGAGGTGGAGGAGGAGCAGCTGCTACTCCAGTTCGGCGACAGGAGGTGGAGAGAAAGGAGTGTCCAGTGTGAGGGTGCTCCACGAAGGGAGGGTAGCTAGGGAAGGGAGGCCGGCGTGGTGGGAGAAGGCAGCGAGCGGGGATGGAGACGGGACGGCGAAGCCTTGCCCGAAACCCTAGCCATGGGGGTGGGGTTGCGAACGGACGATAGAAGCCGGGAGCGAAGAATTTGGCCGGAGGGGAGGGAGGCGTGGAGCGTGGGGAGCTCGGGTACGTGCTGCACGGCGCCGGAGCTCGCCGAAAGCGGCCAGCGTGGGCGGCGGCAGCGGCGAGGACTTCCTGGGCGAGAGGGAGGCGAGCGCGAGACCGTGCGTGTGTGGTTGTGTTTTTTTTCTTTACAAATCTGCTCGGACCGCATGTTGAATACTCCAAACGCCAGGGTGTTTTGTGCAAAAACAAAACATTTTCTCAAATATCCACTTAAGATAGGACCGTAGGTTGAATTCTCATAAACAGAGGGACTTTTCTGCAAAATTATTGACGACGTACGACCAGAAGCAATAGCATATATATATATATATATATACTATAAGGTAAAGATGAACTATTATGAACTCATAGTACAACCAAACAAAAATCCATAGTGGTAGATAGATATTCATATCAACCAAAGAGTTCGATAATTTACCTGATCGATCGATCGAACGGATATAGCAGCCGAGCTAGGTCGTCATCATTCTATGAAAGCTACAGAATCCATGGAAACCTTCCATGATATATAGAACCAGTACAGTGGACCCATGCATGCCTTCCTCCATAAGTCTTGTTTTCTTTCCACCCGCAAAAAAAAAGTCTTGTTTTCTTTCTATTTTGCGATGACTCGGTAAGTCTTGTTGACGACTCACACCCTCTGCAGTGAAAGCGAATGAATTATAGTTTAACCTAACGTACTGGCATATATATGAACAAATAATACATGGTGAATGCATGTGTGACCGAGCATACATATGTGAATGTGTGCTATCAATCAGAACGCGTACACCATGACATAGTGACCAACGGGGCCGGGATGTGTAGTATATACTCCCTCCGGTCCTTTTTACTCTGCATATTAGGTTTGACCGAAGTCAATCTCATTCAATTTTGACCAAGTTTATACAAAAAATTATAGACATTCACATAACAACACCAATATCATTACATTCATCTTAGAATATATTTTCATATTATATTTATTACATATTATAGATGCTAATAATTTCTAATATAAATTTGGTCAAACTTAGCAAAGTTTGACTTTCGGCAAATCCAATGTGCAGAGTAAAAAGGACCGGAGGGAGTATATATAAGGGTCACCACATTTTCTTAAATGGAAATTTATTCTGGCCCGAAGCCCCAAGTTGATTAGCACGAAACTACCGGCCAAAGTTCGAACGCAGACTGCAGCACCGTTGATGAAGTGCGTAGTTGCTCCTTTGTTCAGTGGTTTGGTGGTTCCACGCACGAAGCTTCACACGGAAACTTCGCGAAACGTAGTTACTTGGACTTTTTCTATCTTGAGGTAAATACGCCAGTGGTGTTTAAATTTATTATGGATGTACATTTTAGTGCCTGAACTTACAAGATACATCGAATTGGTTCCATAACTTGGCATGGACGTGCATATACGGTTCAAACGGCGTTTGTATACGTCCGCGCAGCTGGAGGCGTGCCAACATGCCATGGGGCCCACTGTCGGTGACAAGGGCGTGGCCTGGTTTTTTGTGGAAAAAACTCTGGAATTTTTTTTCTGACAATATATAAGGCCCTCAGGGAGAAATTGACAAATTATGAAATAAAAACTAGGAGTATAACTATAAGATAAAAACTAAAACTGATGTGCTGGACCCAACCAGTCGAGTGCATGTGTTCACATTTGCTGATATTTAATGATTCATAACCAAATCAATGGCCGCTAAAGAGCCATTCAAATCAATGGCACTATATTGTTGGAATATTTTTTTTAATTTATGTTCTTGAGCTTTATGTTTATAAACTATATGAATTCTTTCTTGACACTAAATTTGAATGGGTCGACCGGCTAGCCACGCACACCTACACGTGTGGTTCGAACACCGGACCAGTTGTAATTATCGAAAGATTAATAGTTTTTTTCTTCGATTTATCAGCTTCTCTTGAGGGCCTTTTTGTAAGGGAAAATTATTTTAGTTGGTTTTCCGCAAAAACCCAGGCCAGATGCCCTGTCCCTTACATCCTGCCGTGCCTCGTCAGCGTCATGCACGTGTAAAACGAGATTTGTATCGTATATGTACATCCATGCCCAGTTATGGAACCAGTGCAATGTATTTTGCAAGTTTAGGCATCAAAGTGCACATTCGTGACAAGTTCAAGCACTAGTGATACATTGACCTCTTCTATTTTTATACGGGATAATAACTTGGTCCTCATGATTGTTAACGCAGATTACTAGTTTAGGCACGCATTGATGCGCCAAGTCATTTTTTTTAGGACCAACGGAACTCATCAGGCAATTTTACAAAACACTCTTTGGTAGGGAAGAATTGTCTAACGTTCATATCAACTCGGTAGCGTGTGCTTGGGTGGGACGCGTGCTGATGATGATGGTAATATTGTGGCCTTTCATGACGGAAGAAATTGAATTGACTTGGAAAGACAAAGACTAATAGTACACCCAGGCCCAGATGGCTTTCTGATACAGTACAATCTCTATAGAGTTTGTGCAGATTAAAGCTTTTGTGAAAGAGATCATAGATCAATTGTTACACGGGCGGCCATCCTATCCATTTATTCAGGCGGCCCTCTTCCCGAGCGTCTTCTCCTCGCCGCCGTGGGCTTGTTGCCTGCGCGGCCGACGGTGGCGAAGGGGCCAATGAGTGACCCCTTCGATGAATTACCACATGAGATATGACCATAATATACAATCATAATTAAAACCGTACTAACTAACGGATGGCCGGTTACGATGTGCTAGCGGTAGCTTTCATGAGTACGTAATTTCCTCCTGGGACTAATCTCCCCGTACGTTCAGACAAGAAAAAGACGTGCAAGTCAGCAACGACTAAGCTTTTCAACGCAGCACCTGCAGCGATCTCGTCCCACTCCGTTGAAGCCTGAGACACGCAATTCCTGATTAACTAATGGATGTACATACGGAATGTAGGAGGCGACGACGGGGTCTGTGCACGATCCTAAAACACTGTTGCCCAAGACCTGAATAGTACTAACTAGACACCGGTCTAGCTGGCCGTCAAATATTAATTTTTCTTGCAAACTCTAATTAATTAGAAGAGGAGATTAAAGACACATATAGCAAGGGAATAGCTGCAAGATTACATATCTCAAATTCACAAGATATATTCTGCAAGATTACATATCACACATCTACACACTTACATATAATAACGTGTTGACATTATTCGACATGGAAGAAGAAATGAGAAATGGACTGTAGCGATCACAAATACACAATGCAGGCGGGGACTATATCGTACAAATAGTAGGATGTTACATATATCACCATGCAGCCCGTCACCAACAAGTTGTACGTACGTGCGTAGGATGAGCAAGGATGGAGCTGCTAGCTACTTTTTCAACTTGGCGACGCTGGAGAGCAGATCGACCCCTGCAGAAATCAACGGCAGCGGGTTTCCAGTGAGCACCGCGAGGACGATGCCCGCCAGGGCCTTAACGATGTCGCCTATGGTGCCCAGGTTCATCCCGGACTTCCCCGACCCGTACTTCCGCAACGCAGTCTCCTTGCTCGCCCTGCCATTACCGCCGACGTCAGAGTGAGACTCGGTACTGCTTGAGCTCGGCAGAAGAAAATCCTCTCTCGCGCAGGCGACATGCAGGTGCACTTTCTTGGAGTTGGAGTTGGAGCAGTAGAACCAGTAGTCTCTGACGCCGCCTCCTTCCCTGCACTTGGCGCAGCGGCGAGACCCCTTCTCGCGGAGCTCGAAGCTGAGCTCATCACTCAGCTTGATCTCCATAGGCAGCATCGCGCAGCACGGGTGGAGGTAATGGCCCGTCCGTGCGCAGTGGTAGTGGGTGCCCTGCGTGCGGGTGCCGCAGGCGCTGCATCGCTGCTTGGAAGGGGGGGCCTCGAGGCGGAGCACGAACTTGCTCTTGGGCAGCAGCTGGTGCTCCAGCGTGGTCCCTTCTTTGTAGTTGCAGGCCTGGTGGAGGTCGAAGTCACAAGGCTTGCACGTGTCCCTGTCGCACCCCGTGATCTCCTCGAGGCAGCCGTTGCACTTGAACTTGGCCTGGCCCGTCGGCTCCCGGGTCAGCTTGTGCCCCCGGTTGGAGTGCTCGCGGCGGGAGATCACCTTCGACGGAGGATGAGGCTGACCAACCGTGGCGAGAAGAGTCATGATTCTGCACCTTCTCTGGGAGATCTGTGGGTCAGCTCGATGATCAGTCTCTCATACGTAGACAAAGATTAGTTTCGTCCACGAGATTCCATTAATTATCAAGAACTCAAGATAGATAGGAGCAAACATATGAGATGTATTATTATCTAACGCAGAAAAGTTGAAAATTACTAACTCATAAAATGATACGACCAAACAAAAATCAGCGGTGATGGATAGATCATTGTGAGACTCGTATATCAACCGAAGAGTTTGATAGTTAGTTTACCTGATACCGCGAGATCAGATAGAACAACTAGTAACTCGTCGGCAGTTTTGTATAAGGACGCTGCAGAATCAATGAAAGCCCAGGTGTTTATATAGAACCGCTAGAGGGGACCCATGTATTTTTTAATATTTTTGCGACGAATCCTTAAACCTCTTGTTGACCATCACCATCATGCAATGCAATGCAATGCAAGTAGTGAACTAGGATTTCAAGAAAAACCGAGATAATTAAGTGTTTTTTGTCAGATACTATGATGCTAGTCTTTCCGCGGGTAGGTAGTGAACTGCCCCCTAAGAAAAACATGTACACGATATTGGCAGTGGTATGCAAATGCTTACCACCCTTCCCGAGTTGTGAGAAAACATGCACTACCGTAGACGACCGTAGGAAACTACCGGCGACCGTATAGTCCACGTACGACGTAGTACGTCAAGACTTTTGAGATCGATCCATGCACTACACTACACTGGTTGCTTGCTAGGTGGCCGCTCATCCTCTCCGAGGTTTTCTTATCCGCGTGTACATATGTACATAAAATTTAAAACGCGTGTCTTGTGCATATCCACCCGTCGACGACAACCAGTTTGAGTACGTAGTTACAAGTATATAATTCATGGTGATGGATGGATAGTTTCTCCTATTTAAGAAGGTTCAAGCCAACAAAAATACAAGAATACAAAAAGCAGGATTTCAACGGGAGAAATTAATTGAAATACCGCAAACAAAATGCATAGTGATGGATAGCTAATTAAGATATTCGTATCAACCAAAGAGTTTGATAGTTTACCTGATCGATCGATCGGATATAGCAGCTGGGCTAGTAACTCGTTGTCGGTTCTATGGAAGCATAAAATCCATGGAAACCTTTCATGATACTATCTCCGTCCGGAAATATTTGTCATGAAAATGAATAAAAGGGGATGTATTTTAGTCCTTAGACGTGGGTTCGATGAAGGCCGCAGAATCGTTTTTTATAATACTGCGTTGGCGGGGTTTTGAAGTCAAGACCTCTTGGCTCTGATACCATATTGAATTCACGCTCCAGCCAACTCATCCAAAAGTCTGAACTGATGGAGAGAGGTGGGCAATATATTTCAACGGTATCTAGATGTATATTAGTTCTAGATATATCCTTTTTCATCCATTTTGATGACAAGTATTTTCGGACGGAGGGAGTATATAGAACCTGCGGTACATGGGAACCATGTAAACGATCTGCCTTCCTCCTTAAGTCTTGTTTTCTTTTTCTTTTTTGCGATGACTCCATAAGTCTTGTTGACTGACACCCTATGCAATGCTGGCAAATTAATTATATAGTCTAATATATATATATATATATATATATATATATATAGAGAGAGAGAGAGAGAGAGAGAGAGAGAGAGTAATACTACATTATGAAAGCAATTTGGAAGAAAAACATGAATATTTCTTATTTTGTTCTATATTACAATCATTATATCTACGGTTTGCTAAAGCACATCTAGGTGTGTTTTAAGTATTGTACATCTTGGTTCTATATTATTGTGATTTTACGTAAAGATTCGTGTGAATAATTTTAATTTATTTTAAATTTGATTGAATCATTTAGATGTGTGCAATAATTCGGACGCATCTAAATATGCTCTAGACAGACACATATATCCATGACTGAGAATGCATACGTGAATGTGTGCTATCAATCAGAAAGCATACACCGCGAATCCGTGATATGGTGATCACGAGGACATATTTTTAAATCTTGTCAATATATAAGGGTCACCACATTTTCTTAAATGGATATATATCTTAGCCCGAAGCCCCCAAGTTCATTACCACGAAACTACCAGCCAAAGTTCACACGACATCAGACTTTGGAAGGGCACACTGCACAGGTAGGTCGCCCCCGATGCACACGGAGGTTTTGCTTATCCGCGTTGATCTTGTGCGTACCACATGTCGAGGACTACCGAATTGCAGCACTGTTGGCTCGTCTCTTCAGTGGCTTGGCGATTACGCGTAGCTACCAAAACTTGACCAAACATCGCGGACGGTCCTAAATTTTCTTTTTGACGGACGGATGGTCCTAATTACTTGGTCTATTTTTGTTTGAGAAGGGAAATTACCTGGTCTTGCTCTACTGAAAACGATCCAGCGCTGTTAGCCCTGCCGCTTGCAATAATGCATGCAGGCGCTAAGTCGTGCAAGACTGACTGATCCACGCGGCGTGGCCCGCCCAAGTTATACGGCTTCGGACCGCGTTACTCGCGATCGTTACGGCGGTTTAGTAAAGCTATATACTCCCAGCGTTTAGTGATCTAAACGCTATTATATTTCTTTACAGAGAGAGTATAAGACATGTGATCATACATGCACCGAGTCATTTTCATTTTTAGTGCAAAAAAATGTCATTAAGTCTGTCCTATTCGTGACGGCTCTAGGTCCCTCCAGCGAACTGAGGTCTGGGTTCTGGCTAGTCCACACAAGATCCAATCCTTCCAGCTTTTTTTTCGTGAATACGCTCGAGGGCGTATCTTTCCATTGACAGGTAGAAGAGAATACAGGGTTGCAACCTCGATCAATGTACACTAGCAGGCGTCGACGAGGCTACATTGGAGCAGTGGAAGAAGGGGTTGCTCAGCCCCAAAACATCACGGTCAGGTTACAGGGATGATCGATGCTAATCCTACAGCTCCGGCTCGTCCCCAACGTTGGGCTTCGTCCTTGATGCTTGTGAGCAGCTGGTCATGGGATGGCTGCGCATTGTCGAAGATGATTGCGTTCCTTTGCTTCCAGATGGCCCAGGCTGCGATGATGGCGAGGGAAGCAAAACCCTTGCGAAGGAAGTTGGGGGCGGCAGCAACGGCATCGGACCACCAGGAGAAGAATGGCATCATTCCGTCAGGTGGCAGCACAGGTAGGCGACAACAGGAGAGAACCTCATGCCAAGTGATGCGAGAGAACGCACAGCCGACGAGGATGTGGTGCAGAGTTTCTTCCTCCTACGACCAGAGACCATAGACCGGGTTGTGCTGCATGCCCCTTCGGGCTAGACGATTTGCAGTCTAGCAGCGATTTTGCGACGCAAGCCAAAGGAAGAACTTAATGTTGAGAGGTGCCCAACTACGCCAGATTAGTTGCCAGAACTGGGCAGTCGTGGAGCTGAAGAAGAGCGCGCGGTAGCAAGATCGCACAGAGTACGAGCCGCTCGCAGTCCATCGCCAGGTGATTGTGTCCAGGGAGCTGGAGAGGGAGACCACTTGGATACGGCGACAGAGGTCGATGTACTCGACGGTGGCCTCTGGCCCAAGCGCGCCCTGGATACCAGATATCCAGGAGCGGCTCTTGATGGCCTCGCAGGCCAGGCTCGTGCGGCGATGTCACTTCGAGACGATGGCCACGATCGTAGGAGCGAACTCGACGATAGATTGCCCGTTTAGCCAGTGATCGGTCCAGAAACGGCAAGTCCTCCCGTTCCCCAGCTGCCAAAGGGTGGATGCACGAAATATCTGCTGAGCCTCGGGGTCATGCGGTAGATGGAGGTTCCGCCATGGCCGGGTATTATCCGTGGATCGAAGCCAAAGCCACCGCATGCGCATGATCATCCTTTCACATGCACACACCATTCTAATCCCAATCTCAATCTCAATCGTGCTCTCACCAGATCTGATGAATTGATCCCAGCAAGGTACTGCTTCTCATCGAGCCTGGTTCCTCTTCTCAACTATTGACAGAACTCTCACGAATCTCTCTTTCCCTTTCCCACTTTTTCATCCACTAGCAAAATCCTTTGCGTTCTAGCAAGGGGACGCCTTTGAGTTTCTTCTGGAATCCTAGTTGGGAGGAGTTTGGCAGCAGAGGATAGGTGGGTTAGGGCGTCGCAGGAGGCAGCGCCCAAAGGAGGCAGTGATTTGCATAGGCATCTCCCAAGGAAAGAGTCCAGCTTCAGGATGGAAGGAGTTGAGAGGAAACTAAAGACATTGCAGCTATTGGAATCTGAAAAAAGTGGGGTAAAGATGAGTAAAAGAAGCAGCAGTTCCTTATTTAACAAGAAGCCGCATGATGTTGGAAAACTAATGTCAAACAGCCAACTATGGTGGATTCCCTTGTAGCACCCTAGGCTGGATTTGGTGTCCATTCAAAGGAATAGAGTGTAAATATTTGGCGATGAATAGATTCCTATTCACCTTCAGAGAAGATGGGGGGAAGGAAAGCTGTAACCAGTGGGCCCTGGATGTTTAATAAATCCTTGTTGGTTTTGGAAGATTTCAAACCAAGAAAAACTCTGGAGGAGTACTAATTCAAGTTATCTTGATTTGGATCAGAGCGGATGGTATCCCGATGGGCATGACGGACAGGGAAAATGGAGAAGCCATCAGGAGGGAATAGTGAGGTCATAGATGTGGGCGTTGACGAGAATGAGATGGCAACTAGGGAATTCATGAGAATAAAGGTCAAATTGGATATTACTAAACCACTTATGAGAGGGATAACAATTATAACAGATGATGATGAGGAGGAAGTTGAACACAAAGAATTGCTAGAGGAGGCGGATGAATTGCAGAAGAACAAGAAGGAAAAGGAGCGTGTGGTGTCTTTTAAATATGAGTTCCTTCCTGACTTCTGCAATGCTTGTGGTGTGATTTGCCACCAAGACATGAATTGCACAAACCCATTGAAAGCAAGGAAAGGAGACTATGGGCCGTGGATGAAAGATGAGAATTTTAAGCGTAACTCTAGCGATGAGGAGAAAAGTAGGAGTTCAAATGACAAGACGCGCTTCTGGACAAAGAACGGTGGAGGGAGCCGAGGAAGTAAGCAATGCAGTGATGCCATGTCATGGAAGAAAAGCTCTACATGCCAAGAAGGAGGGTTCGGAGTAAGAGCATGTGACGAAAACTACTATGACTTAAGTGTTTATATTTCATGTTATAATTGCTATGATCCTGGAATATGCCATTTAGTGAAAAACTCATATGCACGTGTGAAATGGTAGGTTCCTAGTCTCGCCTCTAAGACTAGCGCAAGTATTGTTAATGATCATGTTTTCCGGATCTTAGGATATCATTAAGTGTAACGATAGTCCTAGAACAACATTGAGATTATGACATTGGAAGAAAAATCATATTGAATCGACACAAACTTGTTTGTTATGAATTGAGATACTATCGTCTGTAATAAATTGTAATAACACGGAGTGTTAACATGTGATTTTGCTCCTTATACCATGAGAGTATCGTAGTCACATCTTACCGTACGGTGGACCTTGGGGTTTCTCAAACATCACCTCTAACACGATGATCATAACGACAACTTACAGGTTCATCGAAAAGTTTGACAAGGGACTAGATAACTCGAAAGTGGGATTTGCTCCTCCGATGATGGAGAGATATTCTTAGGGACCTCTTGGTGTGACAACATCCATCATCGTCTGGCCAGACACAGGAGCACGGGGATGCCGGGAGACGACAACGAGAAAGAAGAACAAAACCAGTAATGAGGATAACAGTATAGTGAACATGGTGATGACTCAGGAGGATACCGATGCATCCCGGGTTTTGTGAAGTATCACGAAGCAAAGGGAACATCATATGATAACCAAAGTTTCACTCAAATATCATTCATGTGCTCATAGGGATCGATATGGATGTCCACGGTTTCGCTGTCGATCATTGAACGAACGGTTTCGTTCATGTCTATGAGTTACCAAACCTACAAAGTAACAATCTTAAGGCAATCATGACCCGATAAGTGTTATTGGGACGGGAGTGATGAGAGTATATTTGTGGGATTGTTTCATAAATATTCAAAATAGTTTCGAGAGGATCCGAAAGCATTCGGGGTCACAGGAAGGGTTTCAGAGTTTATCAGAAAGTACCGGGTATTGGCGATAATGAATATATAGGTGGAAAATGTTTCTCGTGATGTTAAATTATATATAAAAGAGTCTAGTAATTATTAAAAAGTTTTTATATTAGTTTAAATATCAACGGGCCTTAAAGAGGCCATGAGGGTAAAGGCAACTAGGGCCACAAGTGGAGGAGGCGCCCCCTTTCCTTGGGGAGGGGGGGGGGTCCTACTAGTGGAGAAGTCCTACTCCTCCCCCCTGTGGCCAGCACCCCAAGGAGGCTTTCCCTCCTTGGTGGCTGCCTCTCCATCCCCCTCTAACCTATATATACTTGAGGTATTGGCCACAATTGTATATACAAGTTTTGGAGCCTTCTCTAGTTCTTCTACTTTTAGTTCTAGTTGGTCCTAATTGACTAATTAGAGTAAGATCTAGTTACCCTAATCCTCATAAGTAGAAGCCCGCTATGGTTCCAATCTCCTCCCTCTAATTCTCCGGTGACGATTAGCTCTGGACTGCGAAGCGCTACCGGATCATGAAGGTCGCACGCTTGCAACCAAGTAAAGAGGTCGTGCTTTTGATCTTCAGTTTGAGGGACTGTTCATGGGTAGTTTGTGGGATCGTTCATCGGCGGTTCGAGGGACTCCAAGTACGATCTACATCGACACTTTCATCTTCCACTGCAACATGGTGACGGAAACGACCGTGATCCCAACCCGTTATGCATCTTCATATTGATCTTGGGTGTGCGTAGGTGCGAATTTTTTTTTGTTATCTACTATGTTTCCTCTCCATCACCGGAGGAGCAAACCCACTCTTGAGCTATCTAGTTCCTTGTCAAACTTTCGATGAACCTGTAAGTTGTCGTTATGATCACCGTGTTATAGATGACGTTTGAGCAAGCCCAAAGTTCATCATCTGGTAAGAAGTGACTACGATACTCTCATGGTCAAAGGAACTAAACCACACGTTAACTCTTCGTGTTATAACAATTGACTAGTGATGATAGTATCTCAAAGTATAACAAACAAGTTTGGATCAATTAAATATGATCGTTCTTCCAACATTATATTCTGAAAATTGTTTTAGGACTATCATTGCACTTAAGGATATCATAATATCCGAAAAATATGACCACTAACAACACTTGAGCTAGTCTTAAAGGCGAGACTAGAAATCCGATTTTACCATCTATCATTCCACATGTGCATATGAGTTTCCACCGAATTGCATATTCCGGGATCATAGCAGTTATAGCATAGAATATAAGCTCTTCACTATAAATATCAAAATATAATAATATAATATTATTGCCTCTAGGGCATATTTCCAAAAATGAGATGTGGTCATCTGTTAGTCTCTAGTACGACATGCGTTCTGTGTCCAAGACCTAAGGTCGGCGCATGGACTCATGATGGTGACCGACCTGTTTGGGCTGACGAAATGCAAGTCTATAACTAGATAGTTGTAAAGGAAGTTTCGGGCTTGTCTAGATCCATGTCGTGAGACATGGTCGAGCAAGATTGGATTTGCCACTTTGATCTGGAGAGATATGCTCTAGGCCCTTCTTGTAATCGGACCTAGATAAGCATGGCCATGCGACCAATATTATGAGATAATCCGGTTTAGTAGGTCGGCATCACTGTAACGAGAAAGAGGCGAAGCTAGCACAAGGATGATCAACTCGTCTTGAGACCGGCAACATATATCGTGAGGCAAAAAGAAAAAAATCTAGACGTTATGCATATTAGCCAAACCGACTTCATCAGACACTTGGAGTCAGCATGTTTTGCTAGAAGCCATCGTCGACTGGTCGAATCTAATGAGATCTGACTCGTAATTAGTGGACGAAAACCTAAGGGGTCATGGTCATAAGGGAAGGAACCTGTGAGGCTGGATCCAAATTCGCTGGTGGGAAGTGATTCAACCAGGACTTGGATCTAGGCCGAATAAACTTTGAGCTTTAGGAATCGTGTGGGGCCCATGTGATTAGCCCACAATG
>NC_057797.1:729511881-729526781 GCF_018294505.1 Triticum aestivum
AGCGAACCTGTTCGAGGGAGACCGGTGACGGGGGGAGATGACTCCGGTGACGTGCTGCTCCTACTCTTCTTTCTTGTGATGGACTGCGCGTCTAGTAATAATCTTATGATCTATCTCCTAAGCTTGCTCATGGATGATATGCACAATAGGATTAATTTTTTATTGACAATAGTTGCACGTCGCATAGCCCAACAGTGGTATCAGAGTCTTTACTATTGGTTTCGGATTGGGATTACATGCATATGAGATATGCGGGAGGCGACAGATGAGATATGGTGTTGTTCTTGATAGTCGGTCTATGTGATAGATAAGTTTTGTGCATGGTTAGTGAGAACGTCCGCACAAGGGGGTCAATGAGACTATGTTTTCTGATAATCGGCATTGGCACGGTTGGAACACAACATACCCCTACCGATCGGTTTCCGCCGTCGGGTAGATCGTGAAACGTATATCCGACTCAGATTTGTGATAATTAACATGATCAATCAGATCAAAAAATTCAATATGATCGCAATACAGGTTCGACCTGTAATTTCTGAAAACGTCGGGCGTTACCCGCACCCACGAGAGGCACTGCCTCTTTTAACCCCACCCACTAACCAATAAGCGAAACCACCATTTTTATCTGTCGTAGCACCGTAGATTTAGTACATGTTCACCCGGCGATGGATAGGCATTTTTCTTCTACTCTCTCCGCTCCTAAATATTTGTCTTTCTAGTTATTTCAAATAAATTATCACATATGGATATATGTAGACATATTTTAGAGTGTAGATTTACTCATTTTGCTACGTATGTAGTCACTTATTGTAATATCTAAAAAGGCAAATATTTAGGAACGGAGGGAGTACTTATCATCTGCAGGCATACCATCTATATATGGCCTATGGGCGACCCCGCTGACGTCGATCAACCACACTCTTTGCGTCCCATTCGTAGTATTATATTCAGCCTATATCCATTCACCATTTACAGTTAACGATTGCGTGATCATTAAGTGAAGTCTCGCAACAACCAAAGGCATAGTTAGTCATCATGAGCATGGCTGAGAAGCCAAAGGAACATCCTTCCACAATGCGTTTGAGACAGGCTGCCTGCACCTTAGTCATATATATTTGACCCAAGCTATTGATTGATTAAGTACCACTTATAGTTTATGACGGGATGCCAGAACACAACAGCCTTTACCTCAACCGTGTCGTGTAGCTAACCTTACCTTAGATACCTATGTGCGCACAATTGCTTATATATATATATATACCTGCGTGCGTGCGTGTGTGTAAACTTGCATGTCTGACGAACTGTCGAGTGAACACACTGAAAGCTAGCACCGAGAAGCAGCAAGAGGTTAGCTAGCAGCGAGGTCGGCCGATCGATGGGGAGACAAGGTATGGCGGCGGCGGCGGGCGTCCTCGGCGTCATCACGCCCATGCTCGGAGCCGCCGGCACCGTTTTGATGTCGCAGGCACGTACGCCGGCCCGGCCTTCCGGCCATTCTTAATCTAATTAACTAATATTTTGATTCTTAACGGATAGTGTATTTCAACTATGCATGCAGTCGTACATGCCATTACCCCACCCGTCCTGCTCGACATCACCGGCGATGGCGTGCGGCGCCGCAGCGACGGTGCTGGCCTTGACAACTCAGATCCTCGCCAGTGCGGCCACCGGTTTCTGCGGGGCGTGGGAATTCCCCAGCGAGTGCAAGCGCGTCGCCCGTCTCTTGTCTACCGCCTCGTGGTAAGTTGTACAGCTCGAGCTCCATGCCACAGTGAAAAAAGACAGCAAGTAAGAACCCTACGCCATTTTGATCATTAATTTGGATTAATCATTATTGGAATATGGATTCACACCTAGCTACCTTAACATTTTAACGTAAAATACGATCTATTCAACAAATTCCAAACTGAAATTTTCCCAAAAAAGATCCAAAATTGAAATTTGAAACTAGCTTGTAGTAGTTGCTCACGTGGTTTCTGCCATCCATGCATGCTTGCAGGTTCCTTGCGATAAAAGCGGTGATATTATTCATGCTGGGCACCATGGTAGTGCTCGGTCCCAGGGCCGGAAAATTAAGGATTAGTATAGGCCACAACTGTGTCGCTGTAGGAGTTGGAGCCTTTGGGGCAGCAACAATCTTCTTCCTCATCGTCTTTGGCCTTCAGATCACCTTGTATTATATCTCGCTTCAGACAGCTGCTGCTGCAGACCCTACAAAGCCGTCGAATGCTAACAAGTGACAAGTCACGCACTACCGCGCTGGCGACCATCCTCCTCGAGTGCCAAAAAGGCGGCGCTGGCCCTCCTCCTCATGAGCCGACAGGCCAAGTTTATAGCCCATGTCACTGCAATATGTCCACCTCGTAGGGACACTTGTACGTACCAAGTGTCATCAAGTAAAGTCTATAAGTAAATTACTTTCCAGATAGAAATGTCGTTTAATTTGGTTCAGCGCACTCGAATTTGTGTCCATGTTGCACTGTTGTTAACTTCTATCTGCTTATACCGTTGTACGCACTCGCTTCGTACGTGGTCTATGCTACAACGAGTGGAGTACCGACCGCTGTTCAAAGCGGTGTGTACGCGGTTGAAGCAGGTGGCTACGTTGATTTTTACCCAACATGGGTGACAGCATAATCTCCGGATCGGTCCACCATCCCTTGCGACATAGACATAGTGTCGGTCTATAGGACTCTACTGTCGCCGATTTGTCGTTTTTTCCCATTCATTTTGTCAGACTTTCCGTGTTGGGCTGTGTGCATCCTAATTATGCAGAGGCCGGGTGTTACTCATAATATTTTGTATCCGCTTGATGCTACATTTCAAAATAATAAAAGCGCCCTTTATCAAAAAAATCTGCTTATACCGTGTTAAATAGGATATCCCAGCCCATCAGGGTTCAAATCCTGGTGCTCGCATTTATTCCTGGATTTATTTCAGGATTTCTGGCGATGTGCATTCAGTGGGAGGAGACGTTCCCGTCGACGACGAGGCGCCTACGATGACTTCGTAAATTTTAAGATGATATGCCGGCTCAGTCTTTCGGATGTGCTCATAGAGGTAAGGTGTGCGTGTGTGCGTTCATAAGGGTGAGTGTATGCGCGTATATATGAGCGCTTGTATCTGTACTCACTGGCGGAGCTACGTGCTAGGAAAAACGGCCGTGGCCCGCCCAGCCAAAGGGAGATGCAATGGAGACATACTGTAAATTGGGCCATCAGAATAAAAATACTGAGTCTTTCTTTGTACTGGCCCGCCCATGTTTGCTACTGAAGCTCCGCCACTGTCTATATTGATGTTCAAAAAAAAGGGTATCAGTTGATGGGCTCTACAATGAGGACGAAACATAAGGAAGCAATAATGCCGCATGAAAAAAAAATTGTTTTGCCTCCATTTTCAAAAAATATATGTCGCAAGGAAATATCCTGTCGATGGGCCAGTTCAGATACTCCCGCGGCCAAACTCTCTAACCTTTAGCCAGTTCTATCGGTGGTTCTTTGTGCTGGTTCACACAGTGCTGTTGTACCTCTAGTACGAGATGCGTGGATACTTGGGAGGTGTTGTAACTTCGACATTAAATCAGCAAATCGTTCGGGAGACATCTCACGTCTAAAGGTGTAACAAGTTACAGGAATTGTCATGCTGCACCAACTCCTTTTTCCTCTTCCGATGCATTGGTGGTTTGTGAGATTGATTGCTACCTTGTACCTCTGCAGTGTCTTAGGCATGTTCGTGCGCGCAATTATATTCCGGGGGACATTCCCCTATCGAAAAAGGCTTTTGACCTGCTTTATCAATAAAGCAACCAACACATTCCCCTACATGCTCCCATCCATCTAGTTCTTTCAATAGTTCTTCATGTTGGTCCATGGAGTGCTACCGTTCTTCTAGATCGGTAGCGTGGATACCTTACAAGTGTCGTACATCAGCGGATAGTCCAGAAGAAATTTTTGTGGCTGAGAGGTATAACGGGGGATCGTCCGGGCATAACCCTTTCAGCGACGCGCCATTTCAGAATCCGAGTGTGGTGTTAAATGGAAAAGGTTCGGGTCACCCCCCCCCCTCTCAGTGACGCGTTGTATCTTGATCTGGATACGGTGACAGGTGAGTAAGGATCGGGTCGTCACATCCTTAGTGGCATGCTACATTGACTCCCGGGTGTAGTGAAAAATGAGCAAGGGTCTTCGCATTTGACTCAACAAGTGTGAAAAGTAAGGAAGCTAGCCGAGCCTAGGAGGATCCAATTAGGTACCCGGAACGTAGGGTCTCTGACAAGTAAGCTTCAGGAGCTAGTTGATACAGCGATGAGGAGAGGTATTGATATGCTTTGCATTCAAGAAACCGAATGGAGGGGACAGAAGGCGAAGGAGGTGGAGGATACTGCCTTCAAGCTATGGTACATGTGGATGACTGCAAACTGAAACGGAGCAGGCATCTTGATCAACAAGAGCTTCAAGTATGGAATAGTAAACATCAAGAGGTGTGGGGACCAGATTATCTTGATCATGCTAGTAGTTGGGGACTTAATTCTCAATATTATTAGCGCGTATGTCCCGCAAGTAGACCATAATGAGAACACCAAGAGGGAGTTCTGGGAAGGCCTAGAGGACATGGTTAGGAGTGTGCCTTATTGGGATGAAGCTCTTCATAGGAGGAGACATCCATGGCTAGGTGGGTACATCTAACATGGGTTTTGAAGGGATGCATGGGGGGGGGGGCTTTGGCTATGGCATAAGAAATTAAGAAGAAGAAGATGCCTTAAACTTTGCTCTAGCCTATGACATGATCGTAGCTGACACCCTCTTTAAAAAGAAAGAATCGCATCTAGTGACTTTTAATAGTGGTCAATACTCTAGCCAGATTGATTTGATCCCTTGAGAAGAGAAGGCATGTGTTGTTCCTCAGCATAAGCTTATGGTGGCTGACTTCCGCTTTTAGATTCATGTCCAGCTGGATAAGCGCACCACAGTCGCTAGAACAAAGCGGTGGAAGGTCAAGGGGAGGTAGCTCAGGCTTTCAAGAAGTGGGTCATTAAGGAGGGCCCTTGGAAGGAAGGAGGTGATGCAGACAATATGGGGATGAAGATGATGACCTGCATTTGTAAGGTAGATTCAGAGGAGTTTGGAGTGTCCAAGAAAAGTAGAACCAAAGCTAAAGATGCCTGGTGGTGGATGATGATGTTCAGAAGGCTATTAAGGAGAAGAAATATTGTTTCAGATGCCTTTACCAGGACACGAGTATAGACAACATAGAGAGGTACAAGGTGGCAAGGAAGGCCGCTGTCGGTGTCAAAACTGGCGGATCTCGGGTAGGGGGTCCCGAACTGTGCGTCTAGGCAGATGGTAACAGGAGGCAGGGGACACGATGTTTTACCCAGGTGCGGGCCCTCTTGATGGAGGTAAAACCCTACGTCCTGCTTGATTAATATTGATGATATGGGTAGTACAAGAGTATATCTACCACGAGATCAAGGAGGCTAAACCCTAGAAGCTAGCCTATGGTATGATTGTTCGTCCTACGGAGTAAAACTCTCCGGTTTATATAGACACCGGAGAGGGCTAGGGTTACACAGAGTCGGTTACAATGGTAGGAGATCTACATATCCGTATCGCCAAGCTTGCCTTCCACGCCAAGGAAAGTCCCTTCCGGACACGGGACGAAGTCTTCAATCTTGTATCTTCATAGTCCAGGAGTCCGGCCGAAGGTATAGTCCGGCTATTCGGACACCCCCTAATCCAGGACTCCCTCAGTAGCCCCCGAACCAGGCTTCAATGACGACGAGTCCGGCGTGCACATTGTCTTCGGCATTGCAAGGCGGGTTCTCCAAATTCCGTGTACCTGTTAAATAATGTCCGGTTTCTTGTAGCGCTCCTTGGCTTCTACGCCCAATAATGGCCGTCTTCCACGTGTTAAACGAATACGAAAAGTCAGGGTGTTTTTATATTTACACCCCTAGCCGCATGAATGAGCCGCCTATTTAAGGGGACGAGGATTTAGATCCAAACCACACCTTCTCCCCTCCGCGAGTATTCATCAGAGCGTATCCGACAGAGGTCCATTCCATCATGGCCGACCGCCGCAGCTCCTCCTCTCGCCCTTCCAGCCCTCAGCCTGGAGATTGGAAGAGGTGCTCCATCCTGCACAGCGAGCTAGTGACGCTCCAGACCAAGGGATTTCTCCCCCCGGCCTACATGGTCCCGGTTCGAGCCGGACTTGCCACCTATAATGGCAGAGAGCAAGCGGAGAGCGCCCCCAATCCCTCCAAAGGAGAGCGGGTATGCCTTGTCCCTTACTTAATAAGAGGGCTCGGATTTCCAATTCATCCGTTTCTTCGGGGGCTCCTGGAGTTCTATGGCCTCTAGCTGCACAACCTCATGCCTGCCTCCATATTGCATATCGCGGGCTTCGTAGCCCTTTGCGAGCTGTTTTTGGGCTGCGAGGCTCATTTCATGATGTGGAAAAGGCTATTCTGCCTCGTGCCCCGTTCTAATAAGGGGTCAATGTATCAAGTGGGAGGAGCCAAAGTATGGCGCATCACCGGGACAGGATATCTATCCGGAACCCCAAAGAAGGCGTCCGAGGACTGGCCTTCGGAATGATTTTATATAGAGGACGTCCCGCTGCCGGATCCTGTCCGGATCGGCCTCCCTGAGTTCGACAGTGCTCCCTTAAAGAAGCGCCTAAGCTGGCGTCCACGGAGCCCTCAGAGGGAAAGTGACAGGGATGTTCTTTACCTGATGGGCTGGATAAGATTGTTAGCTCATTCCGGACTGACCATGATCGGGGTCATGGCCGCATGCATCATGCGAGGGGTGCAGCCGCTTCAGTATAGAGGCCGCCCCATGTGGGACTTCAACGGGGAGGATGATGCCACCCGCTACGGCCGTAAGGGGGCGGATTCGGCTGCTGCTCTAATAAAGACCTTGTCCGCTTTGTACAAGGGAGAAGAGGAGGAATTTCTCCGCGTCAACCCACAGGGTGGATTTTCTATGTACAATCCCCCAAGTTGGGTAAGTGGACACTTTTACTTGCCCATCCGTTTTATATTCCCATCGTTAAATATTCAGTCTAACGACTTCAACGCAGGAACTGCGCCAGGCTGTTAATGAAATAAACAGCCCTCCTCCACAACCTGAGGATCCGGGACGGTCCCTCGACCCGGCCTATCAAGAGGATCCGGACTTACCTGTGGAGCTGATTGATGGGGTATTTCATCAATGGAGCAAGGATAACGCCTTGGTGGCCATTACGGCCGATTACCCAGGGCTACTCCCAGCCTCATAGGTAACTGAGACCGAAGTCCCAACACTTTGAAAAAGGATCTATCCTCGCGTGTTTTCGATTGCCGTATGACAACTGTGTTTTGCAGGGGAGGTCCTTGAGACGGGAGGCCGAGCCTGTGGTGACTAGCCAACGAGGGGCAGCAAGGCCCCGCAGGCTGAAAAGAAGTGCGGTCCGGACTGAGACGCCGGCGCAAAGATATAGCGCGCCATCTTATTCCCAGGTGTTATTCCTTCAAGGCATATTAACGCTCGTGCTCTCTTCAGGACGAAGAGACCTCGCCGGACTATATCCAGAGGGGCTGCCAATCACGCCTCCACCAGCCAGGCTCCAAAGCCTGGTCCGGAAGCGGAGGCGAACACAAGGCGCGCACCGGACGCTCCTCCGATAGAGGATGCGGACAGGCTGTCTGCCACCAATTCCGAGCTGGAGAGTGCCATGAACCACAGGCGTCGCCGGACAGTTCTTCGCGACGCTTGTTTCTCCCAAGAGGCGTTGGATGCCTTCAATTCAGGAGATGCGTACCTCCGTGCCTCTCAAAATGGTCTAGCCAGAGCCACGGAGCAGTATGTAAAAGACATACGGGTAAGAAAACTTTGGTAATTGTATATATACCAGTAGCCCCCGAGACTTGCAACAGTTAGAATGACTGATTTAAGGATCATTTGTTATGCAGGTTCTTACAGAAAAGAATACCCTACTATCCCAGGAGCTGGAAGAGTGCAAAGCCCAACTTGAGGCCGCACTAGCCGCGGAAGGGGAGCCCAAGGAGACCCCCTCTGGTAATATATGCTTCGAAAGATAAGTATTTTGCGAAGTGCGGCGTGGGTGCAAATCTGACATATGAAATTGCAGATGGTGCCGGATTAAATCCGGAAGAGCAATAACTCTGATGCCAGGTGAAGGCTGGTGAGAGTGTGCTGACAAAGGTGAGGCGGGAGAAGAACGATCTCCATGATGCCAACACCAAGCTGGGCGTTGAACTGAAGGATGTTCGTGCCTAGCTGTTGGACTCCGTGAAGGAGAATCAGCGGCTTCGACGCGGCATATATACAGTAAGTGCTTAAACGAACTTTGAAAAAAGAGTTCGGCGAGGAAGTCGACTAACAGAGTAATGCCTGTAGGTATGCTAACAGGTCGTCCTGCAGAGGAAATGCCCAGTTCTACGGGTGACCTTCTTCTTGAGCTCTCACAACTGCACGAGCGAGTTCGGCAGGTTATGCAAAGCGTCGCCCAGGCCTTGTGGCCATCCGTCTCCATGCCCGAAGGCCTTGGAGAGCTTGTAGAGAAGATGAAGGGAGCGCGGCGGCGCTTCCGATTGTGGAAGATGTCGGCCTGCCGTCAAGGTTCCAGGGAGGCCTGGGCCATGGTGAAGATGCGGTACACAAAGGCTGACCCAAACCACATGGTCGAGGTGGGACCCGTGGGGCCCGATGGGAAGGAGATCCCTGTGAGCTTAGTATACGGCCAAGTAGAATTGGCCGCAAAGTATTCCCAACAGGACTATAAACTAGACAGCCTGTTAGATGGTATTGAAGAGGAATAGAATCAGTCAGATTGACTATGTAATTATAATTGACATGTGTAATGCCTTCTAGCCGGATTGTAGATCGTTTGTCATGGCCGACCTTTTCGCTTCAACCTCGGGACCTGACGGTCCGGAGTGTGTCCGAATACCCTCGCGGTTATATAAGAACCGGGGTATGCATGGAGATCAGGCGTAGGGGTCATTAGTGCTTGAACAGACAAGTGCCCAACTAGTTATGTTATATTACATGGTTAGTAAGAAACATCTTCCAGGGAGAATAGTTCCGATAGGGGTTCCTTTCCCTGGGAGGCATGCCCTAAAGTGCATGTCCATTCTGCGAAAAGAGACGTAGGAAAAACATCTGGGGGCGTATAGATAAATAAAAAAAAGATCATCTTTAGTTCATCGACCGAATATTCCCTTAAGAACGCTATCTTTCAGCTTCACCCAGTCTGAGGTACACATCCGGCTGACCCGGCAGTAACAATCGCAGATGTGCTCCCTTTACCACCTAGCCGAACAATCGGGAATGTAGGGTAAGCACAGGAGCCAGGCAACCCAGCTTGGCCAAAACTTAAGTCATATCGATGCATATACTGGCGAATAAAAGGTACATGCGGAAGTGTGACGCATGTGTTGGGCATGAAAGCCCGTATAAATAAGCTTCTGTTTAAAGAAGCCCCCAGGTTTGATGAGCGTAGATAGCGCGTCACTTTATGAGCCTTCAAAGGCTATAGGAGAGAGAGAGAGAGAGAGAGAGAGAGAGGAGAAGGAGAGAAATGTAAGACAGAAAGTATATAAAAATGGACAGAGGAAGGAAACTAACACAGAGTCCGGTGCTAGGCATAGAATCTTTGGAGACGGGCTGCGTTCCATGGGTTCGGCTCGAATCGGTTATCCGATGCATCTCGCAGGCGGTACGCTCGACCAGTCAGGACTTGGTCAATTATGAAGGGACCTTCCCACTTGGGCTTGAGTTTGTCCTTTTTCTTGTCCGGCAGACGTAGAACTAGTTCGCCAACGTTGTAATTTTTGGCCCGTACTTCTCTTCTTTGGTATCTTTGAGCCTGCTGTTGATAGAATGCGGAATGGGCTTTTGCCACGTCACACTCTTCCTCCAAGGCGTCCAAACTGTCCTGCCGATCGAGCTCGGCTTCTCTTTCTTCGTACATGCGCACTCGAGTTGAGTCATCACTACTAGGAAAATGGCTATAGATAGGATTGACACTAATGGCGCACCAGAAAGATGGTGCGCCATTAGTATATACTAATGGCGCACCACAATCTGATGCGCCATTAGAGTTTAAACTACTAATGGCGCACCATGCTACGGGTGCGCCATTAGTATCAATTTTTTTTTAACTAGTGCGCCTGTCCAAACATACTAATGGCGCATCCGGGCAAAGTGCGCCATTAGTAGTTGTAACTACTAATGGCGCACCAGGCAGCAGGTGCGCCATTAGTATAGAATTTTTTTTTGAACTAGTGCGCCTATCCAAACATACTAATGGCGCATCCTGCCCAAGTGCGCCATTAGTAGTTGTAACTACTAATGGCGCACCAGGCAGTGGGTGTGCCATTAGTATAGAACTTTTTTTTTGAACTAGTGCGCCTATCCAAACATACTAATGGCGCATCCTGCTTAAGTGCGCCATTAGTAGTTGTAACTACTAATGGCGCACCATGCAAGAGGTGCGCCATTAGTAAGTGGGCAGCAACAAGATATTTGGGACAGCCTCTCCTGCCCACACACTCACTTTCTCCCCACTTCATTCTCTCCACCTCCTCCTTGTCTCGGGTGCCTCCTCTTTTTCACCTCATTTCCACCATAGATTCATTCAAATTAAGTGGTTAAATTACCTTGTTTTAATAGGTAAGTAAGGGGGGAAGCTATATTTAGGTTGTTCTCCTTACAACAATGTGCACATGCACTTTTTATAGCCTAGCTAGATCTATGTATGTTCGTGGTGTTGCATATGTTTGTGGTGTTGCATATGTGTTTGTGTTTGGAGGTGTACCGGTATTTGATATGCGATAGTTGCCAATATTTTGCCGGAATGTTGATTCATTTCCGTTTCGGCGAGAATTTTGGCATTAAGCATTCTTTTTGGTCCTATTTTTAGGGAAAGTCATGCCAAATTTTTGTTTGGTTCTAAAATATCGTTTTGCTCTACCCCGCAGGCGACCATGGTCCGCACGATGACCGAAGGCATCGTGAATAGGTTTTTGAGGTCCGCGAAGGCCGAGATGCTTCAAAAGAACGAGACGGAGATAAGATGTCCGTGTCGAAGATGCAAGCTGAAGAGCCTTATTGCGGACCCGGATTCCGGGCAGGTGCGGGACCACCTGCTGTTGCGTGGTTTCATGGATGGCTATCGGTGGCAAGGTGATGAAGATGACTACGAAGTCGTCCATGCGGGCCGGGCAAGAAATGAGGAAGGGCAGCAAGACAACCACCGCGGCTCGGGCGGGCGAGAAGACGAAGAATCCCCAGGAGATGATCACGACTGTGATGCTGTACACAGTCATCATGTAGAAGATGCAGGAGATGATGATGAGGAAGATGCCGGAGCAGGCGACGGGCATGATCATGAAGATGATGATGCCGGCGGAGCAGACGACGCTGGACCATCGATGGGCTGGGTGCAGGACCCTCATATTCAAGAGCTGCTTCTCAAGCAGACGGATAACGCAAGAGCTGCCGCCCGAGAGAAAGCCAAGATGGATCAACTTGAGTTAGACGCGGTTACTCCATTGTATGAAGGATGCAGGCCCGAGGATACCCGCCTGAAAGTAACGCTCATGGCCCTGGAGATGAAGGTAAAACACAAAATGACCGACGCATGCTTCGACGAGAACATGTCATTCTGGCACGAACGTCTTCCCAAGGGGAACAAGTGCCCGACCAGTTTGGAGGAGGCGAAGAAAATTGTGTGTCCTCTGGATTTACCGCACGTGAAATACCATGTGTGCATGAACAATTGCATCATTTATCGAGACGAGCACGCGGAGTCTACCATATGTCCGGTGTGCGGCGTCACTCGATACAAGAAGAGGAAGAAAGCTCCTCGAAAAGTGGTGTGGTACTTTCCGATCACTCCTCGTCTGCAGCGCTATTTCGCGGACCCTAAGGTAGCAAAGCTCCTGCGTTGGCACGCGGATAGGGAGGAGAAGAAGCGAGAAGATGACGCAAATGATCCGGAGATAGATAAAAAAGACAAGATGCTGAGTCACCCTAAGGATGCAAGCCAGTGGCAAGCATTGAACTTCGAATACCCAGAATTTGGGAACGATCCAAGGAACATCGTGCTGGGCGCGAGCACCGATGGAGTCAATCCGTTTGGCAGCCAGAGAAGCACACATAGCACCTGGCCTGTGTTTGTGTGGATGTACAACCTTCCCCCCTGGTTGTGCATGAAGAGGAAGTACATTCACATGAGTATGCTAATTGAAGGGCCGAAACAACTAGGGAACGACATCAATCTGTATCTGGGGCTGCTGAAAGAGGAGCTTGACACGCTGTGGAAAACGCCAGCCAATACGTGGGACGCCGCAGAGAAAGAATATTTCCCTATGAGAGCCGCACTGCTCACGACGGTGCACGACTATCTCGGTTACGGATATCTTGCGGGGCAGGTAGTCCACGGATTTTCTGGATGCGTAAGGTGCATGGATGACACAACGTATCGCCAGCTAGATAGAGATCTCGGGTCTTCGAAAACCGTGTTCATGGGACATCGAAGGTGGCTTCGCGACGATGACCCGTGGAGGAAACGCAAGGATCTGTTCGATGGTGAAACCGAACCCCGAAAACGCCCGTGTACGAGGAGCGGCGAGGAAATAGACAAGCTGTTGAAAAATTGGAAAGACTGCCCACTGCCGGGAAAGAAGCAAAAGGCGCCAGAGCCGGGAAAGAAGCGAAAGGCGCTAGAGCCGCTGCTGAAGGTATGGAAAACGAGGTCTGTTTTCTGGGACTTGCCGTACTGGAAGATCCACCGTGTGCCTCACAGCCTTGATGTCATGCATATCACGAAGAACGTGTGCGAGAGTCTGCTTGGTACCCTGCTCAACATGCCAGAGAGGACCAAAGATGGGCCGAAAGCAAGGGCAGACTTGAAATCAATGGGCATCAGGCAGGAGCTTCACGCTATATATGATGATGATGATGATGATGATGATGATGAGGCGAAGCAGGACACAGAAAGTCGTCGCAAAGGCAAAAAGGCCAAGAAGACCGGAAATGACTACCCTCCCGCGTGCTTCACTCTAAGTCAGGAGGAGATCGAGCAGTTTTTCACCTGCCTCCTAGGAGTAAAACTTCCTTACGGTTACGCGGGGAAGATAAGCAGATACCTAGACCCAGCGAAGCAGAAGTTCAGCGGGATGAAGTCTCACGACTGTCACGTGCGGATGACGCAGATACTTCCAGTTGCAATCCGTGGGATCATGAACGCGCGCGTCCGTGAAACGCTATTTGGCCTATGCAACTTCTTCGACGTCATCTCTCGGAAGTCGATTGGCGTGAGGCAACTCAGAAGGCTACAGGAAGAGATCGTGGTGATACTATGCAAGCTTGAGATGTACTTCCCGCCCGCATTCTTCGACGTTATGGTGCATCTGCTGGTCCATATAGTGGAGGATATCATCCAACTCGGGCCGACGTTCCTGCACAGCATGATGCCGTTCAAAAGGATGAATGGTGTCATCAAAGGATATGTTCGCAACATGTCACGTCCAGAAGGAAGCATAGCCAGGGTCTTTCTGACCGAAGAGTGCATCTCCTACTGCACGAATTATCTAGGCATCGAGAACCCCATTGGTCTGCCCGTCAACAGGCACCTCGGCAGGCTCGCTGGATGGGGTCACCGTGAGGGTCGCCGCGAAATGCATGTCGACTTCGAGGGTCGACTCGCCGACTTTGAAAGAGCAAACCTAGTCGCGCTACAACACATAGACGTGGTCGATCCTTGGGTGGTAGAGCATAAAACCTTTATTAAAAAGACGTACAATGACCGAGGCCAACAGAGGACGGACGGAGATACACTCAAAGAGCACAACTCATGTTTCACGCGTTGGTTCAAGCATAAGCTTCTGTCGTACCCTTTACATGAGGATTCTTCCGCGGAAGAACAACTCATATTCGCCTTGTCACAGGGCGCCGAGCACAACCTGATGACCTATGAGGCGTACGATATCAACGGCTACACATTCTACACCGAGGCCAAGGACATGAAGAGCGATGGTTATCAGAACTCCGGGGTAACGATGGAATCCTACACCGGTAATGACAAGGACAGATACTACGGAAGGATCGAGGAGATCTGGGAGCTGAGCTACGCTGGAGAGAAGGTCCCGATGTTCCGTGTCAGATGGGCCAAGAACGTCATAAAAGAAGACCGGTATTTCACCACCATGGTTATACCCGAAGCCAAATCCAAGACCGCGGGCGCAAACGTCACCGCGAAAAATGAGCCATGGGTACTGGCTTCCGAAGTGGACCAATGCTTCTTCATTACCGACCCGCCAAAGCCCAGTCGTGTTGTCGTGAGGAGAGGCAAAAGGAAGATCATCGGAATGGATGGAGTAGCCAATGAGCAAGACTTCGACAAGTACGGCGACCCGAGGATCGAACATGACGACGATGATGAAGTAGCAGCATACACCACAAGAAGAAGCAGGACCACCCTACCTAAAGGACGTCCGTTCCACAGAAGAACTCCATTTGCGAAAAACAAGGGCAAGAAGATTGTGAACAGATAGCTAGCTAAGATCGATTGTATTTAAATCGTAGCCTTCATTTCTCGATTGTATTTCATGGGTACTTTTTGAACTATCATGAATATTTTTAAGTTTCATGGACACTCGATCTCGATCCCCCTCCATCTCGATCGCTATCCCACCTCGCCAGATCCGGCCCCCCTCGCCGCCGAGCACCCCCCAGTCCACCGGCCGCCGCCGCCGACCCCCCGCACCCTCGATTCCCCTACTCAACCGCCGCCGCCGACCCCCCGCACCCCGCGCACCGTCTTATAAAAAAGTTAGTATCAAACAACTTTTTAAATGCTACTGTCTTATAAAAAAAATATTACTG
>NC_057797.1:729527091-729675121 GCF_018294505.1 Triticum aestivum
TATTGCTCTCTTGGTCATTAATTTTTCAGCCTGTCAGTTAGATGTTCTATCAATTGGTAGAGAGAAGGATTAGAGAATAATATCTCGCCACTGACGATCATCCAGCTGCAATTTACACACGAGTTCCTGTGAAAATTCAGGGTGGTGGTGGCCACTGTGACAGTATTAGCTTGAGTCTCCAATCATTGTTCTCATGTTTTGATTATCTGAAGGCCTTGGGTAAAATGTGGTGCATGAAAAGATTATCTTTATTTCCCAGTTTAAGATGAACTGAGTAGGTTTGATTGAGTGCATGATCAGTATTTACACCGCTTGATCGAAACAATTCCGTCTTATTGCTCTCTTGGTCATCAACGTTTCTGCCTATGAGTTCGATCTTCTACCAACTGGTAGAGAATAACATCTCACCACTGATGATAATGGTGTTCTAGCATCGCACATTGCTGCATTAAACAAGTTGGGTACAATAATAGCCTTTCATAACTTATAGTGACAAACATTGGTTCCATTAACCCCACAAATCCCGACAGATTCAGGGGAACGGGGTTCAGACTCACGTAAGCAGCTTGCCATGAACCGTGCGGTAATGGTGTTCTCGCACGCACATTGTTGTGAATAGTATATATCGAGAGGACTCCACTATGCAACCTTTGACATGCTCATCACATACTGTTATTTATAGTGAACCTTCTTTACTTGTATTTACAGGGAAACAATTGGTACAATTCTTGCCCGGGGCCAC
Source organism: Triticum aestivum (assembly GCF_018294505.1). NCBI lineage: Eukaryota > Viridiplantae > Streptophyta > Magnoliopsida > Poales > Poaceae > Triticum > Triticum aestivum. The sequence continues at coordinate 729,527,834 of NC_057797.1, forward strand.
AGCTGAAATAGAGACGCCAGTTAGTGCTGTTTCCATTAGGAGGATTCCAAGGTATATACCCCAATTCTATTTAAATATAAATTGGAAAAATCTCTTTCAAAATTTGGTACAATTGCTTGAATTTTTGGAAAAATCTCTTGAACAACTGCTGATATCCTAAAAATTCAAAACAGTATAGCTATCATTTTGAAGTTTGAAACTAAAAAATATCGACAGCAGTAATTGTTCTAAGATGGTTCAGGATAGTGGATCTTAGGCATTACATTTTTCTTTTTGATGAAATAGGCATTATATTTAAGCTGGCAGTACAGTAGGCATAACCTTCTACCTCACTTAAACAGTTGACAATTCTTTACCTTAGTCTTTGCATCCCATCAGCAAGCTTTTATTGGTGGCTCACCAAAACCAAACATCTAAAGGCATCCTCCTAGCCTCCTGGTACATCAATTTCAAGGTAGGCGAACCATGGTTCCATTTAACCAAGTGAACTTCCTTTTCTTCTTGCTAGGAGTTGAAAATTTGGCATTTGTGGTTGTGACGGTTAAATGAAATGGAGATACTCCTCAGTAACAGACCAGGTGAATAACTTATGTGCACAAGTGCAGCAGAAAATTTACAACAGACTAATTATATTCATTTTTCTTTTGTTTGAGAGAGAGTTAGCTGGAATTTTTGAATAAAACGTAAGTCTAATCCCAGCGAAAAATTCAAGCTATCTTAACCTCCAATTTTGAAACCAGATGTCACTGATAATTTTAGTGGAAAACAAAGGACTCTTCTGTTATTTTTAGTGAAAAGTTGGTCCACCGACCACTCACATATCCAATTTCCATGATCCTCAACAGAAGTCAGAAACACAACATATCCATGGACTTCTCATTGTTCAAAATGTTCTCTTAGGATTAACCACAACAGCATATCGGGGGTTCAGGAATCAAAATATCAGTTACATCAAGAGTTAGCAATGACCAAACTGGCATGTAACAGAGACACTATAAAAGATAGCCAACATCCAGTTAGGCCAATTTTCTGAGGCTATTCCAAAATTAGACGGCATTTCCCCTTTGCAAGCGGTTGCATAGTCTTCAGCGAGGTGTGGTGCAGCTTCCTTGTGAGGGCATATGAACTTCTCCACAAATACCTTCTTGCTCAGCATGACTATGCTATAGTAGTCCCGGTACTGACCTAGCAATCCATTTGCCTTAAGAAACTGGATAATTAGAAGAAGAAACTGTCTCCTGATTTTGATGTATTTTGCCTAAAGTCTCTAATTTTGATGTATTTTTCTTAATTCAGCGAACCGTGAGATGGACTTAGAAGAAGAAACTGTCTCCTGATTGCAGTTGATTAATTAGTATATATGTTGTAGACTTGTAGCATACCTACCTCTATATGGTTTTATATTTCAACTTGATTTCTGAATATTCCAAACCACACGCGAAGTCCTTTCTTACAAGAAGAAGTTTCTCTTCATAACAGTGAACAAAACTACTGTCAATCAGCTCAGTTCTAGTGTTGTTGGATTTTTTTTAATTGGCTTCTTGCAGTTTTGAAAATTCAGTTTATTCGGTTACTGAAAATTCAGTTAATTCAGTTAGGCACACAAATTTCAGAACTTTTGTGTGCCCTAGTACTTGGTGTTTGTAGAAAACCAGGAGTGTCAATGGGACTAGAATTCACTTGTTCTTATATGGGTTTGTAAAACTTGTTCATGTACTGAACTACTAATGCCTTGTGATGCTCTGAATTACTTGTGATGCCTCTGAATTACATGTGATCACATTGAGAAAGACTTGTAAAGATGATGATCATCTTTAACAGAAAACAATTTGTGATGATTTTGCTAGTTTGCTGGGTTTTGTCTCCGACCATCGTGTCGTGATGATTTTGCAGGTACCCCGAGAGGCCCTTGAGTTTGCCGGAATGTCGATTAACTTCCGTTCCGGCAAATTCGGGTACTCCATATGTCCTATTTTCAGCAAAGGTCATGCTGAAATTTTCCGTGAATTTTAGCATGACTTTGCTAAAAATAGGACATATGGGGTACTTGTGACTAATGCATAGGCCGGGGTATCTTAGTAGTTAATTAAGTAGGATCAAGTGCCCCGGCGTACTTGTGACTAATGCATGGCTTTTAGGGTGCCTCGGTGTCGATAAAAACCGAAATGATGAAAAGTTAGGCTTTTAGGGTGCCTTGGCGTCGAAAAACCCTCAATGATAAAAGCTTATATTTTAGGATGCCTCGGTGTCGACAAACCCTAAATGATGAGACCATGATCTTGTTCCTTGACAATAACCAACTTTTTGACCAAACTTTGTTTCTATTTAGAGAGAAACATGGCCCACAACGATGAGGCCGGGGGTTCGGGCGGCAAGGCATTCTGGGAGCTGTCCCAGGAGATGGAGGAACAACCTCACTTGTATGAGGCCGCCGCCTTCCCCACCGATCCTGAGACCACGGATGGTGCCGCCGAGGATGACCACACTGATGCCATCACTGATGGTGCCGCCGAGGATGCCACCACTGATGATGGTGGCGCACGCACAGATAGCAGCCAGCCGAAGAGGCAACGGAAGGACCGGCGCCCGATCGTGCTCCGCACCCTCAAGGAGGAAGTTACTGAAGTGGACTCCAACGGGAATCCAACGGCGCCCGAACGAATAGTCAAGGGGTACTCGCTTCAGCTCGGGTGCATTGTCCGGAGCACCGTCTCGATCAACACCGAGAACCTGAGGCATCCTGACCGAGGGAATTTGTGCCACCTCCTCTTCACGAAGCTGCACGAACGATACAAGTTCCCTGCTGAATTCGAAAACACAAGCCTCAAAGGGAATAAAGTGAACAATGCTGCCCTCACGAAGATGAGCAAGGCCCTGTCTACTTGGAAAAGCAATGTGAAGAGAATGATCGAGAAAGGTGAGAGTTATGAGAAGATCAAGGAGAAAAATCCTTCGATCACCGAAGATGACTACAACGACTTCAAGATCAGTTGCTCGAGCACCGCAAGCTCCCAATCAAGTGAGTGGGGGAAACAAATGCGGGAGCTGAACATAGGGGAACACACACTCGGTCCCGGCGGTTACAGAGTGGCGGAGCCTATATGGGACAAGGAGGAGGCGGACCGTGCCGAGCAAGGCCTACCGCCCCTCTTCGATAAATACGGTGACAAGCAGACCATGAACTTTTTCAGGGCCCGGTACAAGAAGGACCCGAAAACAAAGGAGCTTACCACGGATCCGAAGACCAGGCGGCTTGAGCTTGTTCTGGTAAGGAATACACCCCCGCGTAATTAGCTCCATATGGTTGCATTCTAATTAATGAAGCCGAATTTCTAAATGGTTCACATTCCTTCCACAGGCGACTGAAAGCAGTAGCGCGGGGTCGACTAAGAGCAACCCTTGGGACACCACTCTAAATAGGGGGTTGAATATAATGAAGAACAAGGATAAGCTCAGTAAGCCGACGTCAGCTGGTCGTGTGGCCGGCAAAGGCTTCTCGACAAAATGGGGGTCATACTATACCGCTGGTGTGCGGAAGGAGAAAAAGACCAGCTCGGAAAGCCAGGCGCGAGAGGTTCAAGAACTCAAGGCACAGGTGGCGCGGATTCCGGAGATTGTCCAAGAGCAAGTGGAACAACGACTCGGAGCGACGATCACCGCCCTTGTGCCTACCTTGATCTCGGGGTTGAGTGCGTGGATTGCGGGCGGCCAACAGGGGCCGCCCCCGATTCCTAGCTTCACGGCCAGCAACTCGCATAATGCGATGGCGGGGCCATTGGTGCCTCCGGCGGAGGCGGCATTGGTGTCTCCGACGCCGGCATGGGATCTTAATGCACCCGGGTGTACGCCGGCCGGCACCTCTGCAGCAAGCGGCCCCTCCGTCAACTGCACGCCCGCTGTTGGCGGTGCCTCTACATTAGCCGAGCTCGACGCCATCATCACGGTAACTAATTAAGCCTCTCTCGGCCGAGGACCTCATCTCCTTGCCTTTGACTGGGCATCCCTGACGCCCTACATATTTTCGCAGGGCGCCGCCGACGTTCCGTGCACTCTCCTCCACTTCGTGAACAACGAGTTGGTCGATGTCGCCAAGGGCAAAATCGTTCAACCGGGAAACCCCTTGTTCCACGGTACCCAGATGCCACCCAACTTGTTTAGGGTTCAACTGGTTCGGGTGCTGCCAGGCTGCGACGACTTGTTACCTCCGAATCGACCCGTCGGGGCCGACGATGATGACGTGATGACCCTCAGCGCCTGCCTGAGCTGGCCCCTGCTTTGGCCGAAGAGCCAGATTCGTTTGGGGGCGGGGGACACCACCCCAAAGACAACACCGCCAGTCGTGCCGGCGCCAAGTCGGCCTCATGGCAAGACCGCCGTAACGGTGCCGGACATCCCTATGCCACTGGATCCAAACATGCATATGGCACAGGATCAGAATGACGACGACGACGACTATGATACATTTGGCAACGTCGATCAGTACTTTGCCGAGCATGGGTACGATGGCGACTTCATGGGGCCTCCTTCTCAAGAACCAAACCCAACAAAAGACGTGTGCGATCTAGCTCGCACCGCGGAGAAGCCAAGTTGCAACAGGCGCCGTCTAGCGTTCAGCTCTCAGGAGACGCCTCCAGCTGCCGACTTCACCGAGCCTCAGATAGGCGAGGTGCAAAATATTATCAGCCCCAACACACTCAAGAAGGCGGTCTGTGAGCAAAACTCGGTCCCATTACAGGAGAAGAAGAAGGCACGCAAAAGAAAGACTAAGAAGGGTGCGAGCCAGCCGACACCGAGTACGATCCGTGCTCAGGACGGGCCACCTTCACCTAAGGATATCTCGAGGAGGGTGCATGTGGCGGGTAGGGCGATGCTACCACCAAATATGCTCAATGCTGCAACCGGTGCTATGCGGAGTCTGCACGACAGTGTTCTTTCTTTGGAGAAGCGGCGTCTCAGAGAGAAGGATGTGGCATACCCGGTTTTCGTGGCCAAGGTGCCAGAGGGCAAGGGCTTTGTGGATGGCGACATCGGGGGTACGATCGTCCTGCGGTTTGATGACATCTTTGCTATGTTTAACCTTCATCCGCTGCACTACACCTTCGTTCGGCTATTTTCGCTGAGTATGGAGATGCAGATCATTCGCGACAAGACCCCGGACATCGTGATAGTCGACCCCTTCTACATGCGTGCCAAGATCTTGGGCAGCGCTGGGGACCGGCAAGTCGCGAGTTCTTACCTCGAAGGCGTCATTCTGGCAAACCAAGATAAGGATAACTTCCTCGTGCCTTACTTTCCCGAGTAAGTCCTCCCCTCAACCGGCCCGTAACATATGAATTCTTACATTTCGATCGTTTTTCTTTTAACATTCCGTGTTTTCTGCAGTGACACATGTTGCACACTCATCCTCCTAAGCCCCAAATATTCCATGGCCACGTATTTCGACCCGGACCGTCAGTCGAACGTAGACTACACAAATGTCAAGAAGGTTCTTGATGATGTTCTCCCCGGCTACGCCAAATCTGGAGGCACCTTCACCAGGCCTATTCGTAAGTATGGCAAGCATGTGTTCTCCCACAATACGACGTTCTGCTGCGTCAAGCAGCCGCCTGGCGGTCAGAAGGGTGCCTACTACGCCATCCATCACATGCGGGCGATCGTACGGGACCATCATCAACTTCTGCTACCGAGTAAACTCCAAGATTGGGCCGAGAGCGTGTCGGCAATCCAGGACGCGGACCTCCGACAAGAATTCTTTCGCATCCAGTCGGAGTTTGCGGAAATCATCCATCAAGATGTCCTTCGTACCTCGGGGCAGTTCTACCTCAGAAATCAACCGTCCAACAGTGACATCGACACAATGCTACAAATGCAGGATGACAACGCCCGTTCTTTCATGACTCCCACGATAGACGGCGGCTTCATCCACGCTCCGGTCCCTTGAGTCGAGTTGTCTAGTTCTGAAACATCGATTGGCTCATGTTGTAATTAAACTTTAATGAACTTGTAGTATGTCTCTTTGGTTTCGAGAGTCGTTCAACTTAGATGTAATCGATGCTATTAATGTCTTGCTTTTCTCTTCCGATCATTCTGTTGCATACTTATATATTGCTTATGTATTGTCTGTGAATTGGTACTAACGTTTCGTTTGGCTAGTGCATAGCGATGCCGACGTATGTCGTGTACAAGGGTAAGGTTCCCGGAGTCTACGATGACTGGGAGGAGTGTCGGAGACAGGTTCACTGATTCAGCGGTAACAGTTACAAAGGGTACACCACTAGGGCCGAGGCCGAATCTAGATACGCTCGCTATCTAGCGGGAGAGGGGAGGGAGCGTTGGAGGAACCGGATGAAGACGAGTTTCATCGTGATGACCGCAGCTCTCTTCTATGTGATGGTAGTTTAGATGATCGATATCGACTTGTAATGCGAAGATAAACTCGCTACTCGCGGTCTCGAGACTTGTAATATAATGTTCTATCTTTGTTCGGTCTTTTCAATTCGGAGACTAATACGATGAATTGTATTCGGAGACTAATATGATGAATTGTATTCAAAGACTAATCTTCTATTGTATTTGATGAATCTATTGTTGATGTGTGCTGTCTATATTTTGTCAAATTATACATTTTGTAACCTGTGCAAAAAACAGAAAATAAAAAAATAAAAAAAAACCTAATATTCATACTAATGGCGCATCACATGACAGTGTGCCATTAGTATGACAGTGCATACTAATGGCGCATCACCGGGTAGTGCGCCATTAGTATGCTGCGGTTACTAATGGCGCATCCAGAGGTGGTGCGCCATTAGTATGCCAAAGCACCTGGGTATACATGCCCCCTGGGAGGCATACTAATGGCGCACCCTCGCATATACTAATGGCGCACCAGGTGGTGCGCCATTAGTATACCAGATACTAATGGCGCACCAGGTGGTGCGCCATTAGTAAAAATTACTAATGGCGTGCTATCAATGGCGCACCAGTGATGCGCCATTAATGGCCATATTAGGTGCGCCATTAGTAGTGGTATTTCTAGTAGTGCATGAATTATGTCGCAGGGCAAGACTGCCTCTGCGCCGTACACCATGAAGAATGGTGTGTATCCGGTGGTGCGATTTGGCGTGGTCCGCAGCCCCTAGAGTACGGAGTCGAGCTCCTCTACCCAGTGCGTATTAGATTCCTTGAGGGACCGCACTAATCTGGGTTTGATGCCGCTCATGATAAGACCATTTGCACGTTCGACCTGGCCATTAGTTTGTGGGTGATAGACGGAAGCATAATTGAGCCCCATGTTTTTGCACCAGAGTTTTACCTCGTCGGCCGTAAAGTTCATGCCGTTATCAGTGATGATGTTGTGGGGGACACCGTAACGGTGTACAACCCCGGATATAAAGTCTATCACCGGTCCGGATTCGGCCATCTTAATAGGCTTGGCTTCTATCCATTTGGTGAACTTATCCACCATGACCAATAAGTATTTTTTCTTGTGGGTTCCGCCTTTAAGGGGTCCAACCATGTCAAGCCCCTAGACCACGAAGGGCCAAGTGATGGGGATAGTTTGGAGGGCGGTGGGTGGCATATGGCTTTGGTTTCAAAAAGCTGGCAACCGACGCATCGTTGGACTAAGTCCTGGGCGTCTGCTCGTGCTGTCGGCCAATAAAAGCCTGTACGGAAGGCCTTGCTTACAAGGGACCGAGCTGCAGCGTGATGACCACCGAGTCCGGCATGAATTTCAGCCAGGAGGTTCCGCCCTTCCTCTTCGGAGATGCACCTTTGAAGGACTCCGGTAGTGCTTTTCTTATAAAGCTCTCCCTCATGGACTTTATAGGCTTTAGATCACTACACTATGCATGGTGCCTCATTTTGGTCCTCGGGGAGTTCCTGCCTAGTAAGGTAGGTGAGGAATGGTTCTGTCCACAGGGTGATGATGGCCATTATTACGTGGGCTGAAGGTGTTATTTCATTGGCAGAGCCTCCAATATGTCAGAGTGTTCGGTATCGGGCAGTGCGGTTGGGTCCGGGCTGTTATTGCCGGGTTCCCCTTCCCATACTACGGATGGCTTGAATAGCCTTTCCAAGAAGATGTTGGGGGGGACTACATCGCGTTTTGCGCCGATGCGTGCCAGGACATCTGTCGCCTGATTATTTTCCCGGGCTATATGGTGAAATTCGAGCCCTTCGAAACGAGCTGACATTTTTAGGACGGCGTTGCGATAAGCTGCCATTTTGGGATCCTTGGCATCAAAGTCTCCATTTATTTGGGATATTGCGAGGTTCCAGTCCCCGCGCACCTCTAGGCGTTGAATACCCATGGATACTGCCATCCGGAGACCATGTAAAAGGGCCTCATATTCGGCTGTGTTGTTGGAGTCTGTGTACATTATCTGGAGTACGTATTGAACTGTGTCTCCTATGGGGGACGTCAACACGATGCCAGCCCCTTGACCGGCCAACATTCTGGAGCCGTCGAAGTGCATGGCCCAATTTGAATATGTGCCGTACTCTTTAGGGAGTTCGGCCTCCGTCCATTCTGCGACGAAGTCGGCCAAAACTTGCGACTTGATAGCTCGCCGTGGCTTGTAAGTTATGTCAAACGGGAGGAGCTCAATGGCCCATTTTGCAATCCGGCCCGTCACGTCGCAGTTGTTTATAATATCATTAAGTGGCACTTCCGAGGCTACTGTTATTGAACACTCTTGAAAGTAGTGTCACAGCTTCCGGGATGCCATAAATACCGTGTACGCAATCTTTTGATAATGCGGGTACCGTGACTTGCATGGAGTAAGGACAGTGGACACATAGTAGACCGGCTTTCGAAGGGGGAATTTGTGTCCGTCCGTTTCTCGTTCGACGACGAGCACTGCGCTTACGACCTGATGGGTTGCTGCAATGTATAATAGCATTGGTTCGCCAATGTTTGGCGCGGCCAGGACTGGGTTTGTTGCCAAGATGGCTTTTATTTCGTCGAGTCCGGCCATGGCTGCATCCGTCCACTCAAAGTGTTCGGTGCGCCGAAGGAGGCGGTAAATGGGTAGGGCCTTTTCTCCTAAGCGGGAGATAAAGCGGCTTAGAGCCGCCACGCATCCGGTTAATTTTTGTATTTGTTTGAGGTCCTTCGGGATATCCAATTGTGACAGAGCTCGGATCTTGGCTGGATTTGCTTCAATTCCTCTACCGGATACAATGAAGCCCAAGAGCTTTCCGGCTGGAACGCCGAAAACGCATTTTTCCGGGTTGAGCTTGATGTCGTATGTTCGGAGGTTATCGAATGTTAGCCTCAAGTCGTCTACTGGAGTTTTGACATGTCTTGTTTTAACGACCACATCATCTATGTATGCCTCCACTGTTTTGCCGATCTGGTTTGCCAGACATGTCTGAATCATGCGCTGATATGTTGCGCCGGCATTTTTGAGCCCGAAGGGCATTGTGTTGAGGCAGAATGGGCCGTATGGTGTGATGAATGCCGTTGCGGCTTGGTCCGACTCTGCCATCTTTATTTGATGGTAGCCGGAGTATGCGGCAAGGAAACACAACGAATCGTGTCCTGCGGTAGCGTCGATAATTTGATCGATGCGGGGAGAGGGAAGGGATCCTTTGGGGAAGCCTTGTTAAGGTCTTTAAAATCAACACACAGGCGCCAGGATTTGTCCTTCTTTGGTACCATCACCAGGTTTGCTAGCCAGTCCGGGTGTTTTATATCTTTGATGAATCCGACCTCCAATAGCTTGGCTAGTTATTCTCCCATGGCCTGTCTCTTAGGTTCGGAAAAACGCCGAAGAGCCTGTTTGACTGGCTTGAATCCTTTTAGGATATTTGAGCTTTATTCGGCCAACCTGCGTGGGATTCCTGGCATGTCTGAAGGGTGCCAGGCGAAAATGTCCCAGTTCTCTCGTAGGAACTTTCGCAGTGCAGCGTCTACATCAGGGTTTAACTGTGCCCTGATGGAAGCTGTTTTATTGGGGTCCATTGGATGGACCTGGAATTTGACTATTTCGTCCGCCGGTTTAAAGGAGGTGGACTTGGATCTTTTATCGAGTATCACATCGTCCCTATTCACCATGGAGCGCAGCGCGGTCAGTTCCTCAACCGCTAGGGCTTCGGATAGCGCCTCAAGGGCCAGTGCGGCTGTCTTGTTTTCGGCGCGGAGTGCTATGTCTGGATCACTAGCGAGAGTGATGATTCTGTTAGGCCCGGGCATCTTGAGCTTCATGTACCCGTAATGGGGTATTGCTTGGAAGACTGTAAACGCTTCCCGCCCTAGCAGAGCGTGATATCCGCTACTGAACGGGGCCACCTAGAATGTGACCTCTTCGGACCTGTAATTATCCGGCGTGCCGAACACCACATCTAGTGTGATTTTTCCTGTACAGTGCGCTTCCCGACTGGGGATTATTCCTCTAAAGGTTGTGCTGCTTCGCTCAATGCGGTTCCAGCCTATTTCCTTTTTTTTGAAGGGTTTCCTCATAAATGAGGTTCAATCTGCTGCCGCCATCCATGAGTACCTTGGTAAGACGAAAGCCGTCCACTATTGGACTGAGGACCAATGCGACTGGTGCTCGGGCTGTTCGGAATTTTGGTTCATCACTGGCGTTAAAAGTAATAGACGTGTCGCTCCATGGTTTTATTGTTGCTACTTGGTAGACTTCGGCAAGGCTGCGGAGTGTTCTTTTTCGCATATTATTTGATGCGAAAGTCTCGAAGTCTGTTAATACCGTACTGGTGTCTCTGGGGTGGCTTTCTGTGGCTTCTAGAATTAGAAGATCTTCGCCAATTTTTGCCACCTGCCGGAGTATCCAACATGTTCTAAGGCTATGAGTTGGTGTGGCGCCCTCTGCACTGTGAATTTTACAGGGTCTATTAAGCCATCCTTCCAGCATGGTTCCATGCCCTATAGAGGGCTTTTGCTTTTTGGTATTGAACCCGGGTGTCTGGCGATGATGCACCCTTTTATTTCGGACTGGGTTTGTATTCAAGGCCGGATTGTCTCAATTTTTTTCGGTTTCCCAGGCGCTTTCCATCGCACAGTACTTTCGTACTATGGATGCCAAGTCCGCAAAGCATGTAATATCACAGCGACTTATGGCGTTGAGGATTCCCTTGTCCGTGCAATTATTGCAGAAGAATGAAATTGTGTCTTCCTCGCGGCAGTCATTTATCCTGTTCATAACTAGGAGGAATCTGGCCCAGTAATGATGTACTGTTTCTTCGGGCTCTTGCGTAATTTGGGATAGATCGCTTATGTACAGGTGAGTGGGTGGAATCAAATCCGAAACCTCACCCAATCTGAGGCCCAGGGGCCAAGGTGAAGGAAATATGTCCTAGAGGCAATAATAAAGTTATTATTTTTTTCCTTATATCATGATAAATGTTTATTATTCATGCTAGAATTGTATTAACCAGAAACATAATACATGTGTGAATACATAGACAAACAGAGTGTCACTAGTATGCCTCTACTTGACTAGCCCGTTAATCGAAGATGGTTATGTTTCCTAACCATGAACAAAAGAGTTGTTATTTGATTAACAGGATCACATCATTAGAAGAATGATGTGATTGACATGACCCATTCCATTAGCTTAGCACCCGATCGTTTAGTATATTGCTATTGCTTTATTCATGACTTATACATGTTCCTATGACTATAAGATTATGCAACTCCCGTTTGCCGGAGAAACACTTTGTGTGCTACCAAACGTCACAACATAACTGGGTGATTATAAAGGAGCTCTACAGGTGTCTCCAAAGGTACATGTTGGGTTGGCGTATTTTGAGATTAGGATTTGTCACTCCGATTGTCGGAGAGGTATCTCTGGGCCCTCTCGGTAATGCACATCACATAAGCCTTGCAAGCATTGCAACTAATGAGTTAGTTGTGAGATGATGTATTACGGAACGAGTAAAGAGACTTGCCGGTAACGAGATTGAACTAGGTATTAAGATACCGACGATCGAATCTCGGGCAAGTAACATACCCATGACAAAGGGAACACCGTATGTTGTTATGCGGTCTAACCGATAAAGATCTTCGTAGAATATGTGGGAGCCAATATGAGCATCTAGGTTCCACTATTGGTTATTGACCGGAGACATGTCTCGGTCATGTCTACATTGTTCTCGAACCCGTAGGGTCCGCACGCTTAAGGTTTCGATGACAGTTATATTATGAGTTTATGAGTTTTGATGTACTGAAGTTAGTTCGGAGTCCCGGATGTGATCACGGACATGACGAGGAGTCTCGAAATGGTCGAGACATAAAGATTGATATATTGGACAGCTATATTCGGACACCACAAGTGTTCCGGATGATTTCAGAGAAAACCGGAGTGCCGGAGGGTTATCGGAACCCCCCCGGGAGAAGTAATGGGCCTTATGGGCCCTAGTGGAGAGAGAGGGGCGGCCAGGGTGGGCCGCGCGCCCCCTCCCTTCCTGGTCCGAATTGGACTAGGAGAGGGGGGGCGGCGCCCCCCTTTCCTTCTCCCTCTCCCCCTTCCTTTCCCCCTCCTAGTAGGAGTAGGAAAGAGGGGAGTCCTACTCCTACTAGGAGGAGGACTCCTCCTCCTTGGCGCGCCCTAGGGCCGGCCGACCTCCTCCCCTTGCTCCTTTATATACGGGGGCAGGGGGCACCCCTATACACACAAGTTGATCTTCATGATCGTTCTCTTAGCCGTGTGCGGTGCCCCCTCCACCATAATCCTCGATAATATTGTAGCGGTGCTTAGGCGAAGCCCTGCGACAGTAGAACATCAAGATCGTCACCACGCCGTCGTGCTAACGAAACTCTTCCCCGACACTTTGCTAGATCGAAGTCCGGGGATCGTCATTCAGCTGAACGTGTGCTAAAACTTGGAGGTGCCTTAGTTTCAGTGATTGATCGGTCGGGCCGTGAAGACGTACGACTACATCAACCGCATTGTCATAACGCTTCCGCTTTCGCTCTACGAGGGTACATAGACAACACTCTCCCCTCTCATTGCTATGCATCACCATGATCTTGTGTGTGCGTAGGAAAATTTTGAAATTACTACGTTCCCCAACAGTGGCATCCGAGCCTAGGTTTTATGCGTTGATGTTGTGCACGAGTAGAACACAAGTGAGTTGTGGGCGATATAAGTCATACTGCTTACCAGCATGTCATACTTTGGTTCGGCGGTATTGTTGGATGAAGCGGCCCGGACCGACATTACGCGTACGCTTACGCGAGACTGGTTCTACCGACGTGCTTTGCACACAGGTGGCTGGCGGGTGTCAGTTTCTCCAACTTTAGTTGAACCAAGTGTGGCTATGCCCGGTCCTTGTGAAGGTTAAAACAGCACCAAGTTGACAAACTATCGTTGTGGTTTTGGTGCGTAGGTAAGAACGGTTCTTGCTCAGCCCATAGCAGCCACGTAAAACTTGCAACAACAAAGTAGAGGACGTCTAACTTGTTTTTACAGGGCATGTTGTGATGTGATATGGTCAAGACGTGATGAGATATAAGTTGTTGTATGAGATGATCATCTTTTGTTGAAGTTATCGGCAACTGGCGAAAGCCTTATGGTTATCTCTCTATTGCATAAGATGCAAGCGCCAAATAATTGCTTTACTTTATCGCTATGTGATAGCAATAGTTGCAAGAGCAATTGTTGGCGAGACAACCATGTGACGACACATTGATATAGATCAAGATGATGGAGATCATGGTGTCATGCCGGTGACGATGGAGATCATGACGATACTTTGGAGATGGAGATCAAAGGCACAAGATGATGATGGCCATATCATGTCACATATTTTGATTGCATGTGATGTTTATCTTTTATGCATATTATCTTGCTTTGATTGACGGTAGAATTTTAAGATGATCTCTCGCTAATTATCAAGAAGTGTTCTCCCTGAGTATGCACCATTGCGATAGTTCTTCGTGCTGAGACACCACGTGATGATCGGGTGTGATAGGCTCTACGTTCAAATACAACGGGTGCAAAACAGTTGCACACGCGGAATACTCAGGTTATACTTGACGAGCCAAGCATATATAGATATAGCCTCGGAACACGGAGACCGAAAGGTCAAGCGTGAATCATATAGCAGATATGATCAACATAGTGATGTTCACCAATGAAGCTACTCCATCTCACGTGATGATGGGACATGGTTTAGTTGATTTGGATCACGTGATCACTTAGAAGATTAGAGGAATGTCTTTCTAAGTGGGAGTTCTTAAGTAATATGATTAAGTGAACTTTAATTTATCATGAACTTAGTCCTGGTAGTATTAGCATATATATGTTGTAGATCAATAGCTCGCGTTTAGCTCCCCTATTTTATTTTTGATATGTTCCTAGAGAAAACTAAGTTGAAAGATGTTAGTAGCAATGATGCGGATTGGATCCGTGATATGAGGTTTATCCTCATTGCTGCACAGAAGAATTATGTCCTTCATGCACCGCTAGGTGACAGACCTATTGCAGGAGCAGATGCAGACACTATGAACATTTGGCTAGCTCAATATGATGACTACTTGATAGTTTAGTGCACCATGCTTAACGGCTTAGAATCGGGACTTCAAAAATGTTTTGAACGTCATGGACCATATGAGATGTTCCAGGAGTTGAAGTTAATATTTCAGGGAAATACCCGAGTTGAGAGATATGAAGTCTCCAACAAGTTCTATAGATAAAAGATGGAGGAGAATCGCTCAACTATTGAGCATGTGCTCAGATTGTCTAGGTACTACAATTGCTTAAATCATGTGGGAGTTAATCTTCCAGATAAAATAGTGATTGACAGAATTCTCTAGTCACCATCACCAAGTTAGTAGAACTTCGTGATGAACTATGATATGCAAGGGATAAAGGAAACGATTCCCAAGATCTTCGTAATGCTGAAATCGACGAAGGTAGAAATAAAAAAAACATCAAATGTTGATGGTTAACAAGACCACTAGTTTCAAGAAAAAGGGCAAAGGGAAGAAAGGGGAACTTCAAGAAGAACGGCAAGCAAGTTGCTGCTCAAGTGAAAAACCCAAGTTTGGACCTAAGACTGAAACTGAGTGCTTCTACTGCAAAGGGACTGGTCACTGGAAGCGGAACTACCCCAAGTAATTGGCGGATAAGAAGGATGGCAAAGTGAACATAGGTATATTTGATATACATGTTATTGATGTATACTTTACTAGTGTTTATAGAAACCCCTCGGTATTTGATACTGGTTCAGTTGCTAAGAGTAATAACTCGAAACGGGAGTTGCAGAATGAACAGAGACTAGTTAAGGGCGAGGTGACGATGTGTGTTGGAAGTAGTTCCAAGATTGATATGATCATCATCGCACACTCCCTATACTTTTGGGATTAGTGTTGAACCTAAATAAGTGTTATTTGGTGTTTGCGTTGAGCATGAATATGATTTCATCATGTTTATCGCAATACAGTTATTCATTTAAGTAAGAGAATAAATTGTTGTTCTGTTTACATGAATAAAACCTTATATGGTTACACACCCAATGAAAATGGTTCGTTGGATCTCGATAGTAGTGATACACATATTCATAATGTTGAAGCCAAAAGATGCAGAGTTGATAATTATAGTGCGACTTATTTGTGGCACTACCATTTAGGTCATATCGGTGTAAAGCGCACGAAGAAACTCCATACTGATGGACTTTTGGAACCACTTGATTATGAATCACTTGGTACTTGCGAACCGTGCCTCATGGGCAAGATGACTAAAACGCCGTTCTCCGGTACTATGGAGAGAGTAACAGATTTGTTGGAAATCATACATACTGATGTATGTGGTCCGATGAATATTGAGGCTCGTGGCAGGTATCATTATATTCTGATCTTCACAGATGATTTGAGCAGATATGAGTATATCTACTTGATGAAACACAAGTCTGAAATATTTGAAAAGTTCAAAGAATTCCAGAGTGAAGTGGAGAATCATCGTAACAAAAATAAAAGTTTCTACGATATGATCACAGAAGTAAAATATTTGAGTTACGAGTTTGGCCTTCAGTTAAAACAATGTGAAATAGTTTCACTACTCACGCCACCTGGAACACCACAATGTAATGGTGTGTCTGAACGTCATAACCATACTTTATTAGATATGGTGCGATCTATGATGTCTCTTACTGATCTACCACTATCGTTTTGGGGTTATGCATTAGAGACAGCTGCATTCACGTTAAATAGGGCACCATCTAAATCCGTTGAGACGACACCGTATGAACTATGGTTTGGCAAGAAACCTAAGCCGCCGTTTATTAAAGTTTGAGGTTGCAATGCTTATGTGAAAAAGTTTCAACCTGATAAGCTCTAACCCAAATCGGAGAAGTGCGTCTTCATAGGATACCCAAAAGAAAATGTTGGGTACACCTTCTATCACAGATCCGAAGGCAATATAATCGTTGTTTTGAATGGATCCTTTCTAGAAAAAGAGTTTCTCTCGAAAGAAGTGAGTGGGAGGAAAGTAGAACTTGATGAGGTAACTGTACCTGCTCCTTTATTGGAAAGTAGTTCATCACAGAAATATGTTCCTGTGACTACTACACCAATTAGTGAGGAAGCTAATGATGATGATCATGTAACTTCAGTTCAAGTTGCTACCGAACCTCATAGGTAAACCAGAGTGAGATCCGCACCAGAGTGGTACGGTAATCCAGTACTTGAGGTCATGTTACTTGACCATGACGAGCCTGTGAACTATCAGGAAGCAACGATGAGCCTAGATTCCGCGAAATGGCTTGAGGCCATGAAATCTGAGATGAGATCCATGCATGAGAACAAAGTATGGACTTTGATTGACTTGCCCAATGATCGGCGAGCCATTGAGATTAAATGGATCTTCAAGAGGAAGACGGATGCTGATAGTAGTGTTACTATCTACAAAGCTAGAATTGTCGCAAAAAGGTTTTCGACAAGTTCAAGGTGTTGACTACGATGAGAGTTTCTCACTCGTATCTATGCTTAAGTCTGTCCGAATCATGTTAGCAATTGCCGCATTTTATGAAATCCCGTAAATGGATAAACAAAACTGCATTCCTTAATGGATTTATTAAAGAAGAGTTGTATATGATACAACCAGAAGGTTTTGTCAATCCTAAAGGTGCTAACAAAATGTGCAAGCTCCAGCAATCCATCTATGGACTGGTGCAAGCATCTCGGAGTTGGAATATGCGCTTTGATGAGATGATCAAAGCATATAGTTTTATACAGACTTGCGATGAAGCCTGTATTTACAAGAAAGTGAGTGGGAGCACTACAACATTTCTGATAAGTATATGTGAATGACATATTGTTGATCGGAAATAATGTAGAATTATTCTACAAAGCATAAAGGAGTGTTTTGAAAGAAGTTTTTCAAAGAAAGACCTCGGTGAAGCTGCTTACATATTAAGCATCAAGATCTATAGAGATAGATCAAGACGCTTGATAAGTTTTTTCAATGAGTACATACCTTGACAATACTTTGAAGTAGTTCAAAAATGGAAACAGTCAAAGAAAGAGTTCTTGGCTGTGTTACAAGGTGTGAAATTGAGTAAGACTCAAAGCCCGACGACGGCAGAAGATAGAAAGAGAATGAAAGTCATTCCCTATGCCTCAGCCATAGGTTCTATAAAGTATGCCATGCTGTGTACTAGATCTATTGTATACCCTACACTGTGTTAAGCAAGGGAGTATAATAGTGATCTAAGAGTAGATCACTGGACAACGGTCAAAATTATCCTTAGTGGAATAAGGAAATATTTCTCAATTATGGAGGTGACAAAGGTTCGTCGTAAAAGGTGACATCGATATAAGATCTGGATGACTCTAAGTCTTGATCTATATACATATTGAAAGTGGGAGAAATTAGCTAGAGTAGCTCCGTGCAGAGCATTGTAGACATAGAATTCGCAAAATACTTATGGATCTGTATGTGACAGACCCGTTGGCTAAAATTATCTCACAAGCAAAACATGATCACACCTTAGTACTCTTTGGGTGTTAATCACATAAACGATGTGAACTAGATTACTAACTCTAGTAAACCCTTTGGGTATAGGTCACATGACGATGTGAACTATGGGTGTTAATCACATGGTGATGTGAACTATTAGTGTTGAATCACATGGCGATGTGAACTAGATTATTGACTCTAGTGCAAGTGGGAGACTAAAGGAAATATGCCCTAGAGGCAATAATAAAGTTATTATTTATTTCCATATATCATGATAAATGTTTATTATTCATGCTAGAATTGTATTAACCGGAAACATAATACATGTGTGAATACATAGACAAACAGAGTGTCACTAGTATGCCTCTACTTGACTAGCCCGTTAATCGAAGATGGTTATGTTTCCTAACCATGAACAAAAGAGTTGTTATTTGATTAACGGGATCACATCATTAGAAGAATGATGTGATTGACATGAGCCATTCCATTAGCTTAGCACCCGATTGTTTAGTATGTTGCTATTGCTTTCTTCGTGACTTATACATGTTCCTATGACTATAAGATTATGCAACTCCCGTTTGCCGGAGGAACACTTTGTGTGCTACCAAATGTCACAACGTAACTGGGTGATTATAAAGGAGCTCTACAGGTGTCTCCAAAGGTACATGTTGGGTTGGCGTATTTCGAGATTAGGATTTCTCACTCCGATTGTCGGAGAGGTATCTCTGGGCCCTCTCGGTAATACACATCACATAAGCCTTGCAAGCATTGCAACTAATGAGTTAGTTGTGAGATGATGTATTACGGAATGAGTAAAGAGACTTGCCGGTAACGAGATTGAACTAGGTATTAAGATACCGACGATCGAATCTCGGGCAAGTAACATACCGATGACAAAGCGAACACCGTATGTTGTTATGCGGTCTGACCGATAAAGATCTTCGTAGAATATGCGGGAGCCAATATGAGCATCTAGGTTCCACTATTGGTTATTGATCGGAGACATGTCTCGGTCATGTCTACATTGTTCTCGAACCCGTAGGGTCCGCACGCTTAAGGTTTCGATGACAGTTATATTAGGAGTTTATTAGTTTTGATGTACCGAAGTTAGTTCGGAGTCCCGGATGTGATCTCAGACATGACGAGGAGTCTTGAAATGGTCGAGACATAAAGATTGATATATTGGACGGCTGTATTCGGACACTGGAAGTGTTCCGGATGATTTCGGAGAAAACCGGAATGCCGGAGGGTTACCGGAACCCCCCCTCAGGAGAAGTAATGGGCCTTATGGGCCCTAGTGGAGAGAGAGAGGGGCGGCCAGGGTGGGCCGCGCGCCCCCTCCCCCTCTGGTCCGAATTGGACTAGGAGAGGGGGGGCGGAGCCCCCCTTTCCTTCTCCCTCTCCCCCTTCCTTTCCCCCTCCTAGTAGGAGTAGGAAAGAGGGGAGTCCTACTCCTACTAGGAGGAGGACTCCTCCTCCTTGGCGCGCCGTAGGGCCAGCCGGCCTCCTCCCCTTGCTCCTTTATATACGGGGGCAGGGGGCACCGCTAGACACACAAGTTGATCTTCATGATCGTTCTCTTAGCCGTGTGCGGTGCCCCCCTCCACCATAATCCTCGATAATATTGTAGCGGTGCTTAGGCGAAGCCCTACGACAGTAGAACATCAAGATCGTCACCACGCCGTCGTTCTGACGGAACTCTTCCCTGACACTTTGCTGGATCGGAGTCCGGGGATCATTATCGAGCTGAACGCGTGCTAAAACTCGGAGGTGCCGTAGTTTCGGTGCTTGATCGGTCGGGCCGTGAAGACGTGCGACTACATCAACCGCGTTGTCATAACGCTTCCGCTTTCAGTCTACGAGGGTACGTAGACAACACTCTCCCCTCTCGTTGCTATGCATCACCATGATCTTGCGTGTGCGTAGGAAAATTTTGAAATTACTACGTTCCCCAACACAAGGAGTTTCCGAAGTCGGAAGTTTGGATTCTTGGATGCTGTCCAATGAATCTAGCCCGTCGCCTGACTTTAAGTTCAGGTCTTGAGTGATGTCCTCCCCTCCGCGGGTATCCGGCTTGGAGGGATCGGGAATCCGGACATAGCTAGTCCTTAAGATAGATGAAGGGTCGCCGCATTGTCCCTCTACCACGGCAACGTGATGGGTGACCTGGGCAGAGTTAATCTCTCTCAGATCGGGTTTAGTCCCAATCTGGTCATAATCCGTAGCGACTCCCAGGGCGGCGAAGTGATCCAAGAGCTCGTTTAGGGAAGAGAGCTCCATTGGATCTAGCTGCTCGGCGAATTCCGAGCTGACGTGAAGATTGCTTTCGATGACCCGAGAGGTCATCATCGGCGCAGCAGCCGAACGGGCGGCCATAAGGAAACCACCTAGCCCGAGAGTCTGGCCGACAGCCAAAGCTCCCTTAGCAACGGTGCCGTCTTTAAAGACGGGATGATGCATCCTTCCTGATGGCGACGACATAGAGGAACTCTCAATGAAAGCACCAATGTCGGTGTCAAAACCGGCGGATCTCGGGTAGGGGGTCTCGAATTGTGCGTCTAGGCGGATGGTAACAGGAGGCAGGGGACACGATGTTTTGCCCAGGTTCGGGCCCTCTTGATGGAGGTAAAGCCCTACGTCCTGCTTGATTAATATTGATGATATGGGTAGTACAAGAGTAGATCTACCACGAGATCAAGGAGGCTAAACCCTAGAAGCTAGCCTATGGTATGATTGTTCGTCCTATGGACTAAAAACCCTGCGGTTTATATAGACACTGGAGAGGGCTAGGGTTACACAGAGTCGGTTTCAATGGTAGGAGATCTACATATCCATATCACCAAGCTTGCCTTCCATGCCAAGGAAAGTCCCTTCTGGACACGGGACAAAGTCTTCAATCTTGTATCTTCATAGTCCAGGAGTCCGCCCGAAGGTATAGTCCGACTATCCGGACACCCCCTAATCCAGGACTCCCTCAAACGCAAAGCAAGCTGTGAGTAAACCAAGGGGTCGGGTGTATGAGGACCTCTACCAATGCTTAGATATGAAGTAAGGCAAAAGGGACATCTATAAGATGGCCAAGATCTGAGAGAGAAAGACGAGGGATATTGACCAAGGACGGATCAGACTAGCTCCTGATGAAGGACGAGGATATTAAGCATAAATGTCAGGAGTACTTCGAAAAACTATTCAATGGGGACAATGAGCATGTGTTCTGTGCGGCGAATCCAGGAGTCTAAGGTCGAGGAGGGTTTAAAAAGGATGAAAGGAGGCAAGGCGATGGGCCCTAATTGTAACCCTATTGAGGTGTGGAGAGGCCTCGGAGACAAAGTGATAGTATGGCTAACTACACTTTTCTACCTTATTTTTCAGGAAAATAAGCTGCTGGAAGAATGGAGACGAAGTATATTAGTATCAATTTTTAGGAAGGGGGTGTTCATAGTTATACTAATTACCATGAAATTAAGCTGATGAGCCATACAATGAAGCTATGGGAGAGAGAGAGTCATTGAGAACCGCTTAAAAAGCGTGACAAGCATGATCAAAATTCGGTTTGGCTTCATTCCTGGGAGGTCGACCATGGAAGCCAGTTTCTTGGTACGACAACTTATGATGAGACATCAAGAGTAAAAGAAAGACATGCATATGGTGTTCGTCATGAACTATAATCGGTTTGGCTTCATTCCTGGGAGGTCGACCATGGAAGCCAGTTTCTACAACATCGTCTAAGATGGTCTGGACATATACAGCGCAGGCCTCCGGAAGCTGCAGTGCATAGCGGACGACTAAAGCGTGCAGATAATTGTTAGAGCCGGCGTCGTGTGTCGGTGCCCGGGCGGCCGGAGGTGCGGTATTGTGACGGTGTCATGGAGAGGAGCGCCCGTAGTCATGCCCCAGTAATGAAGGGTGGAGCATGGTTGTAGTCGGATAAGTTCGGCTGGGTCGGACTGGACAGTCTAATGGATCCACGTGGATGTTGGTCAAAGTAGAAGACGGCAATGAATTTCAGCGGTGACGACATATGAGTGTGATGCTGATGGTGGCCAACTTCTGGTGCGTGGAAACATGTGGTGCGGGCATGTGGGCTTGTGCGGCTTCGACAAGACTGTGGCGCAGGGTTGCTTCAAGACAGTGCACACATGAGATCTTGAAATTTATAGGGCACAGGTGTAGCACGGCCAGCTACATAGATTCATGTTGAAGGTGGAGCTGGAGTCGAGCGGAAGACTTCACTCTGTGCTGATTGAGGGCTACAGTGTAAGACGTCGGAAAATCGAAGCCTATTTCAGCAGGATAGCGAGAGACACGTGGATCGGATTGGGGCCCAGTGGTCAGATGGAGACGTGATACTCGGCATCGGTCGGTGACGATCGGTGGTTCTCTGCAGTGGGGGTTGAGACAGTGTGGGCTAGCTACCTGGAGACTTGATCAGGACAGCAGAGGCTCGGCGCGGTGATAGCGGCGAGGCGTGCGGTAAGCATGGGACACAGCGACATGCCAAGGCACTGGTGATCAAACATGTGGTCAGACAAAGTGTGCAAGGGTGCTGAAGCAGTGTTGACAAGTACCAGATTCAAGTTGGTGACTGGGTCTATCGGTGCTAGTTGATGGACGGGAGTTGATCATGGTGAATCTGAGAAAGTGGCGGACAGTTTGAAATTGTTAAAAGCTGAGAGAGTACATGGTCGTATATTCTGTGGTGTTCAATGCACATGCAAAGTGCGGATGACAAGTACAGAAGGAGGCGGGATGATATAGCTATGGGACATATCAGAGGCTATCCGGAAGAAGGGTGGGACAACTGTGAATTTGACTCAAGGTGACACAGGGCAACGGTGAAATTCCTTCAGGTTTCAGAAAAGCAGTCAAGAAAGAGCGGTGATGTTGAGTTCAGGTAACTCTTATATGTAGCTTTCAATATGTGAGTTGTTCACTTTCATGCAGACAGTGGTCGGTGTGTGATGGCGTTGAGCGGATACTTCGAGAGTTGGGAGCACAATGTAGAGTAATGAGAAACTGAATTTTGCTCGAGTGTTGACTGTGAAGAAGATGAGAAGGGACTACAGTTTGCAGGTGGAATCACATGGAGTCTGGGAGTAGCAGCGGTGCTCATGGCGTATCTCAAGTCCAATGTACATGAAGGTTCGACGCATGAATAAATTCAAGGTGGTGAAGAGTATTCGTCAAGGTGGAGTGTGTTAGAGTTGTGTCGAATATTGTGTACAATGTATGTTACAGTTGGACTATGAGTAGTATTGTGTTTAGATAGGATATGGAGTCGTGTCCTAATAGGACACTTGTATCCTAGGCCTCTCATATATAGTGGGTAGACACACGATGTAACCTATGCCAACATAATAGCACAGACACGCAGGAGGAGCCGGCGTCGTGGGTCAGTGCCCGGACGGCCGGAGGTGCGGTATTGTGACGGTGTCATGGGGAGGAGCGCCCATAGTTATGCCCCCAAAATGTAGTCATATCAGTGAACCTCGTTAACAAATCTCGGTGTCGTGCCTCGTGTGATTGCTTGGTCTTTGGTAGATCGACGAGTGTCTCAGATTTATTCTAACAATAATGTCAAGAGAGCTTAAGGTCGACCTAACTTAATATGTGAGAAGCCAGTGGAGAGAGATTTAATAGACTAAATGCTTTGTTGTTCTTGTCAACGAGAAGTAGCAAAAACGTAATCGTAGTGGTCACCTAATGTAGCAAAAACGTTAAAAATATCTAACTTATTTTTGCAGGGTTACATAGGTGGTATAGCCTTGGACAGAACAATGTGACGAAGGGTTGAAGGGTTGCGTGTGATGGTTTGCCCATGTGATTTCACTGACGTCGATGTACTGCATTTCTTTCTTCCTATTGACGATTGCATGATCGTTATGAAACGTCTCGCGACAACCAACCAAATGCATAGTCCGTCGAGATCATGAGCCCAGCTGAGAAGCCAAAGGAACATCCTTCCCGAATGCGTTTGGGACAGGCTGCCTGCACCTTCATCATATACATTTGATCCAAACTATTGAATGATTAATTACCAATTATAGTTCATGACGGGATGCAACAACGCAACAACCATGAGGCCAACCATGTCGTGTGGCTAACCTTTACCTTAGATACCTATGTGTGCACACTTGTCTATATGTCTATATATACCAGCCTGCGTGTGCAAACTTGTATGTCCGACGAACTGTCAAGTGAACACACACACTAGAAAGCTAGCACCCGAGAGGCAGCAAGAGGTTAAGCCAGCACTAGCAGTGAGTTCGATCGATGGGGAAGCACGGTACGGCGGTGGCGGCGGGCGTCCTCGGCGTCCTGACGGTCATGTCCGGAGCCGCCACTGCGGTTTTGATGTCACAGGCAAGTACTCCGGCCCTCCGGCAATTCTTAATCAAGATACTTAGGGCTAGTTCGGAGTCTCGCCACTCCGCGCGACTCCGCTCCCGGAGCGGCCCGAGTTTCAGTTAAAAACACGGAGTGGAGAAAGAGATGCTTCTCAGATTCTTGTATTTCTCGGAGCGGTGGACTGCCGAACATGCCGTTAGTTAACTTGGTGATTCTTAACGAGCAGTTGTATACATACAGTCGGTCATTCCCTATGTCTACTGCTCGGCACCAGGCGCGATGCCCTGCGCGGTCGTGGCAACGGCGCTGGCGCTGACGACCCAGATCGTCGCCAGCGCGGCTACCGGCTGCTGTGGGTCGTGGGAGATCCCTAGCGATCCCAAGCGCGTCCTTGCCCTCCTCTCGTCCACCGCCTCGTGGTAAGTGGTGCAGCTCGAGCTCCATGTAACTTGTCACATTATTTTTCTGCAAGAAACAGCGAAGAAAGGACAGCATGGAAAAACGCCACAGCACTGTTTTGATCATTTTCTATAATGCATAAAGAGAACAACGATTGTGGAGAGACTATGTCACGTTCCAATGGCATACATACTCCAAGTGATTTGGGATTATTTGGACGTCTGTGCATATATCCACATTTGCCATATTTTCATAAGATTTTCCTTGTATAATACGAACTACTAGTATTCAACAAATCCCAAAACTAAAAATTAACACTAGCTCGATAAGCCGCTTGTATACTAATGTGGTATCCGCCATCTTGCAGGTTCCTTGCGATAAAAGCGTTGATTTTACTCACGCTGGGAACCATGATAACGTTGGGGTCGTTGGCCGGAGATTACAAGATTGAGATAGGCCGAAACTGTATGGCAATAGGTGTTGGAGTTTTCACGGTAGCAACGGTCCTGTTTCTCATAGTCATTGTCCTTCACATCACCTCGTATATCCTACTTCGGGCGGCGGCTGCTGAAGGCCCTACGAAGCCGCTCGTGCGGCCGGAGATCCCCACGGGGATGCCGGCGGTGCTGCTGAATGCTGACGAACTAACACAATCCCACCGGTGATGATCTACCTCCAGCGCCGACTGCATCATCTGAAGCCGGTGCTGGTGCTCCTCCCCCTGCGCGTATATGCCAAGTTTGAAGCTCATGCCCGTGCAATAACCAATAAGGCTGCCTTGTGGGACACTTGTACGTGCCAAGTGTCAACGAATAAGTTTGTAAGCCAAGCACTATCTAGAAGGCCTTTGTTTTACATTTTCTAAAAGTCCATATTTAATTTGGTTGAGTGGCCTCGTTTGGGTGACTGGGTCCGTGTTGCGCTCTGAATGAACATCTATGTGTTTTTTTTTCTTTTCTTTTTTGAGCTGAACATGAGAACATATATGCGTACTTTCTTTTCTTCGTTGAGCTGAACATGAGAACTTCTATGCTTTTTATGTCTTCTTTCAGCTGAACATGAGAACATGTATGTGTTTATCACATTAAATCCATAATTATCAGTGTGCTCCACCACAATGAAAAAACATAAAAGGAGGGAATGGTTGAAATTTTGATTTGAACAAAAAAGATTTAAAAAGGGAAACTATAGCCCCCCCCACCCCCACCCCCTCCCTCTCAAACCCTCTCATGGATCCATACCCCTCAAGTCCAGAACTCTAAAACAGAATTGATTACACCCTAGAAATTGTCAATACCGAGTAAATGTGGCCTTGGGTGGTTTTGGTCAGAATTGAAGGTTGTTTTCCTCCCAATAGTGCGAGTAAATTGCAAAAACCATCGACATTGAAGGCTAAGTTTGTATAAACGACAATTCTACGGATTTGTGTAAAAAAAACCCCAAGTTTGAGCCTTTTTGTGTGCAAAAAACACTAGTTGGCGGCTTTGGCCATTTTGATGACGATTATGACAGCGGGGTCCCGCATTTGTTAACGTGGCATAATGGTTCATGGCAGACAACGTTTCATAGGGATTCATATAGATTTACAAAACAGTCCCCATAATTTTACAAGGATACCCCTCAATTAAAAAACAAAATGCAATCAAGTCGGCCGGGATTTGGATTTTGGGATTTCGCCGTCGAGCAGAGCAGCAGCACGTCGGCCATGGTCTCGTCCTCAACGAGGGGGGTGCGCCGTGGGGATTTGGAAGGACGCACCCTTGTAGGCCATTAGGTCCGACGCAGCTCTCCGGGACAACCTAGTCGTGCACGCGATAGACGCCGTCACCCTACCGAGATGCAGGGGCATGGCACGGTGGCCATGGGTGCCCTTGCCAACCGAGATGCGGGTGTGGCGGTAGGAGTGTGTGCTAGTGATTGGGGGCGTGGAGCACGAAGGTATTCTTGCTGCACAGGTCGACGAGGGCGAAAACATGTTTTAGAGTACTTGCACCCAGACCCTTCTTATCTAGCCATCCATTCCCCGCATCACGATTCGTGTAAGTACATTTCTCTTTTTTGTTTCTCTCATATAAAATATGCATTGAAGTCCAAACCTTTGCAGAATAGCTGTCGGGGGGATGAACCCCAGACAGGCAACGGAACTCGGATCCTTTTCAAAAACAACGGGGCCAGCAACGCCCCTCGGGCCGGCTCACGCTTGGCCGGGTTGCTCTACCCGGCCAAGCCCCTCGACTCGGCCAAATTCGTCAACCCAGCCACGACGGCCGGCGCAAGGCAGTCGAACCCGGCGCATCAAGACTTCTCCAACAAGCCAGCTCCCCTTTGGCATGTTCCCCAACCCGGCCACGGGTCAGCTCCCGTCCCATCATGGACGTACGATGGGATGAGTCTTCATTCAGAGATGAGCAAGGCAACAGTACCCCTCCCATGCCTCTGGTTAGCCGGGGCATGGCAACAGTGCCCCACCTACCCGCTGACCAGGGTTGGCGTGGCTACAGTACCCCGTCGTCACCGCTGATGCCAGCTAGCGGCGACCTGACGGAGCGCCACTGTAGTGGACTCAACCCGGCCACTCCATGATGATCGACAAGACGGTGAACAGTGCCCCTAGGCCCGCGGGTCCCGTGCCCGGAGAACCCGGCGAGCCCTGACACCCGACGGGTCCCAGCACCGCCTTCCCAAACGATGACAACCCGGCCCCACGGCCTTGTAACATTACCATTGTACCCCTAGGGGGTTAGCCTATAAAACCCCCCAGGAGCCCTCATGCATAGGGGCAATCGCCTCACTTACACACACACTCAAGCAAGCAACACCAGGCCAGCTAGACTAGCCACACACCGGGAGAGGGAGAAGCCTAAGCCTTGGCCTGCCTCCTTCTTCCTCCTCGATACAGCTCTAGGAGCAACTCTATACTGTTACATATAAACTACACTCGGCAGGACTAGGGGTGTTATCTCTCCTAAGAGCCCCGAACCTGGGTATGTCTTGCGTCTCACGCTCGCTCATGCCGACCTCGCCTCTGGAGCCCACCAATGCTCTCGAGCCTCCTCCTCTCTTTAGCCTGTTGGAAATATGCCCTAGAGGCAATAATAAAGTGGCTGTTATTATATTTCCTTGTTCATGATAATTGTCTATTGTTCATGCTATAATTGTGTTATCCGGAAATCGTAATACATATGTGAATACATAGACCACAACATGTCCCTAGTGAGCCTCTAGTTGACTAGCTCATTGATCAATAGATGGTTACGGTTTCCTGACCATGGACATTGGATGTCGTTGATAACGGGATCACATCATTGGGAGAAAGATGTGATGGACAAGACCCAATCTTAAGCATGGCACAAGATCGTGTAGTTCGTTTGCTAAAGCTTTTCTAGTGTCAAGTATCATTTCCTTAGACCATGAGATTGTGCAACTCACGGATACCGTAGGAATGCTTTGGGTGTACCAAACGTCACAACGTAACTGGGTGGCTATAAAGGTACACTACAGGTATCTCCGAAAGTGTTTGTTGGGTTGGCACGAATCGAGACTGGGATTTGTCACTCCGTATGACGGAGAGATATCTCTGGGCCCACTCAGTAATGCATCATTATAATGAGCTCAATGTGACTAAGCAGTTAGTCACGGGATCATGCATTATGGAACGAGTAAAGTGACTTGCCGGTAACGAGATTGAACAAGGTATTGGGATACCAACGATCGAATCTCGGGCAAGTAACATACCGATGGACAAAGGGAATTGTATACGGAATTGATTGAATCCTCGACATCGTGGTTCATCCGATGAGATCATCGTGGAACATGTGGGAGCCAACATGGGTATCCAGATCCCGTTTTTGGTTATTGGCCGGAGAGATGTCTCGGTCATGTCTACATGGTTCCCGAACCCGTAGGGTCTACACACTTAAGGTTCGGTGACGCTAGAGTTGTTATGGGAATTAGCATGCGGTTACCGAATGTTGTTCGGAGTCCCGGATGAGATCCCGGACGTCACGAGGAGTTCTGGAATGGTCCTGAGGTGAAGATTTATATATGGGAAGTCATCATACGGTCACCGGAAGTATTCGGGGGTTTGCCCGTATTGTACCGGGACCACCGACGGGGTTCCTGGGTCTGCCCGGAGGGTCCACCTGCCCCGGAGGACTCTATGGGCTGTATGTGGAAGGGAACCAGCCCCTAAGTGGGCTGGGCGCCATCCTCCCTAGGGCCCATGCGCCTAGGGTTTGGGGGAAACCCTAGGGGGGAGCCCCCCTTGGCTTGGGGGGCAAGCCCCCTTCCCTTGCCCCCCCTCTAGATCTCATCTAGAGGGGCCGGCCCCCTTCCCCCCTTCGCCCTATAAATAGAGGGGAGGAAGGAGGGCAGCAACACCTCATCCAAGGCGCAGTCCTGCCCCTCTCCAACACCCCTCCTCCTCCGTTGAGCTTGGCGAAGCCCTACCGGAGAACTGCAAGCTCCACCACCACGCCGTCGTGTTGCCGGAGTTCTTCCCCAACTTCTCCTCCCCCCTTGCTGGATCAAGAAGGAGGAGACGTCCATGTGCTACATGTGTGTTGAACACGGAGGCGCCGTTGTTCGGCGCTTAGATCGGAATCAACCGCGATCTGAATCGCAGCGAGTACGACTCCTTCATCCGCGTTCTTGTAACGCTTCTGTCTTGCGGTCTTCAAGGGTATGAATATGCACTCCTCTCTCTCGTTGCTGGTCTCTTCATAGATTGATCTTGGTGATGCGTAGAAATTTTTAATTTCTGCAACGATCCCCAACAGTCCCATCATCAACTACGTCTATGCGTAGTTTCTATGCACGAGTAGAACACAAGATGTTGTGGGTGTCGATTATGTCAATTTACTTGCCGCTACTAGTCTTATCTTGATTCGACGGCATCGTGGGATGAAGCGGCCCGGACCGACCTTACACGTACGCTTACGTGAGACAGGTTCCACCGACTGACGTGCACTAGTTGCATAAGGTGGCTAGCTGGTGTCTATCTCTCCCACTTTAGTCAGATCGGATTCGACGAAAAGGGTCCTTATGAAGGGTAAATAGAAATTGGCATATCACGTTGTGGTTTTGGCGTAGGTAAGAAACGTTCTTGCTAGAAACCTATAGCAGCCACGTAAAAACTTGCAACAACAATTAGAGGACGTCTAACTTGTTCTTGCAGCATATGCCGTGTGATGTGATATGGACAAAAGGATGTGATGAATGATGTATGGGATGTATGAGATTGATCATGTTTTTGTAATAGGAATCACGACATGCATGTCGATGAGTATGACAACCGGCAGGAGCCATAGGAGTTGTCTTAATTTGTTGCATGACCTGCGTGTAAATGAAAATGCCATGTAATTACTTTACTTTATTGCTAACTGTTAGCCTTAGTAGTAGAAGTGACAGTTGGCGAGACAACTTCATGAAGACACGATGATGGAGATCATGATGATGGTGATCATGGTGTCATGCCGGTGACGATGATGATCATGGCGCCTCGAAGATGGAGATCAAAAGAAGCAAAATGATATTGGCCATATCATGTCACTATTTGATTGCATACGATGTTTATCATGTTTTTACATCTTATTTGCTTAGAACGACGGTAGCATAAATAAGATGACCCCTCGCTAAAATTTCAAGAAAGTGTTCCCCATAACTGTGCACCATTGCGAAGGTTCGTTGTTTCGAAGCACCACGTGATGATCGAGTGTGATAGATTCTAACGTTCGAATACAATGAGTGTAAGCCAGATTTACACATGCAAAACACTTAGGTTGACTTGACGAGCCTAGCATGTACAGACATGTCCTCGAAACACGAGAGACCGAAAGGTAGAACATGGGTCGTATAATAGATACGATCAACATGGAGATGTTCACTGTTGATGACTAGTCCGTCTCACGTGATGATCGGACACGGCCTAGTCGATTCAGATCATGTATCAGTTAGATGACTAGAGGGATGTCTATCTGAGTGGGAGTTCATTAAATAATTTGATTATATGAACTTAATCATCATGAACTTAGTCTAAAAATCTTTACAATATGTCTTGCAGATCAAATGGCCCATGCTAATTGGTGCCCTCAACTTCAACATGTTCCTAGAGAAAACCAAGCTGAAAGACGATGGTAGCAACTATACGGACTGGGTCCATAACTTAAGGATCATCCTCATAGGTTCCGAGAAGGCATATGTCCTTGAGGCACCGCTAGGTGAAGCACCCATTTTCCCAGCAACTCAAGACGTTATGAACGCCTGGCAGTCGCGTAGTGATGATGACTCCCTGGTTCAGTGTGGCATGCTTTACAGCTTAGAACCGGGGCTCCAAAATCGTTTTGAGCAACACGGAGCATATGAGATGTTCCAAGAGCTGAAAATGGTTTTCCAAGCTCATGCCCGGGTCGAGAGATATGAAGTCTCTGACAAGTTCTATAGTTGTAAGGTGGAGGAAAGCAATTCTGTCAGCGAGCACATACTCAAAATGTCAGGTTTGCACAACCGCTTGTCTCAGGTGGGAGTTAATCTTCCAGATGACTGGGTCATTGACAGGATCCTCCAGTCGCTTCCACCTAGCTACAAGAGCTTTGTAATGAACTACAATATGAAAGGGATGGAGAAGTCCATTTCTGAGTTATATTCAATGGTGAAATCAGCAGAGGTGGAGATCAAAAAGGAACATCAAGTGTTGATGGTGAATAAGACCACTAGTTTCAAGAAGGGCAAGGGTAAGAAGAACTTCAAGAAGGATGGCAAGGGAGTTGTCGCGCCCGGTAAATCAGTTGCCGGGAAGAATCCAAAGAATGGACCCAATCCCGAGACTCAGGGCTAGTTTGAATGGAGTCCTCGCCTCCATGCCTGGTGAAAAAGGATGCCTGGCCTCGGCCTGGAGAATTGAAAAAATGTGCCTGGTCAGGCTTGCCTGCGTAGGTGCGTTTGGCTAGTGTCCTGGGGTTCCCAGTAGTCATTTACTTTTGTCAGTCTATAAAAAAATACTGACCCGTGACTTCATCCATCAGCGGCGAATAAAAAATGCAGTTTAACATTCCTAGGCTAGCACCAGGCTACATCTTCTATACGCCTGGGTCAGGCTAACTACTTGCCTGGCTCTCTAGCCAGGCTAATGACTTTCCAGGCAACTACATACCAAGCCACTTCAGGCTTTTCCAGGCAGCAACCAAATGAATCTCAGGCAACTTTCAGGCATGCTCCAGTCCAGGCTAAAAGTAACGAGGACGCAAACCAAACTAGCCCTCAGTGTTTTTATTGCAAGGGAAATGGTCACTGGAAGCGGAACTGCCCTAAGTACTTAGCGGATAAGAAGGCCGGCAATACCAAAGGTATATATGATATACATGTTATTGATGTGTACCTTACCAGCACTCGTAGTAGCTCCCGGGTATTTGATACCGGTGCGGTTGCTCATATTTGTAACTCAAAACAGGAGCTGCGGAATAAGCGGGGACTGGCGAAGGACGAGGTGACGGTGCGCGTTGGGAATGGTTCCAAGGTCGATGTGATCGCCGTCGGCACGCTACCTCTACATTTACCTATGTGATTAGTTTTAAACCTCAATAATTTTTATTTAGTGCCAGCTTTGAGCATGAACATTGTATCTGGATCTCGTTTAATACGAGATGGCTACTCATTTAAATCTGAGAATAATGGTTGTTCTATTTATATGAGAGATATGTTTTATGGTCATGCCCCGCTGGTCAATGGTTTATTCTTATTGAATCTCGAACGTGATGTTAGACATATTCATAGTGTGAATGCCAAAAGATGTACGGTCGATAATGATAGTCCAACATACTTGTGACACTGCTGCCTTGGTCACATTGGTGTCAAACGCATGAAGAAACTCCATGCAGATGGACTTTTGGAGTCTCTTGATTATGAATCATTTGACACGTGCGAACCATGCCTCATGGGAAAAATGACCAATACTCCGTTCTCCGGAACAATGGAGCGAGCAACCAACTTAT
This sequence comes from Triticum aestivum, assembly GCF_018294505.1. Lineage (NCBI taxonomy): Eukaryota > Viridiplantae > Streptophyta > Magnoliopsida > Poales > Poaceae > Triticum > Triticum aestivum. The sequence goes on from NC_057797.1 coordinate 729,560,493, forward strand.
TGGAAATCATACATACTGATGTGTGCGGTCCAATGAGCGTTGATGCTCGCGGTGGCTATCGTTATGTTCTCACCCTCACTGATGACTTAAGTAGATATGGGTATGTCTACTTAATGAAACACAAGTCTGAGACCTTTGAAAAGTTCAAGGAATTTCAAAGTGAGGTAGAGAGTCAACGTGACAGAAAAATAAAGTTCTTATGATCAGATCATGGTGGAGAATACTCGAGTCACGAATTTGGCACGCACTTAAGGAAATGTGGAATTGTTTCATAACTCACGCCGCCTGGAACACCTCAGCGTAATGGTGTGTCCGAACGTCGTAATCGCACTCTATTGGATATGGTGCGATCTATGATGTCTCTTACCGATCTACCGCTATCATTTTGGGGTTATGCTTTAGAGACTGCCGCGTTCACTTTAAATAGGGCTCCTTCGAAATCCATTGAGACGACACCGTATGAATTATGGTTTGGGAAGAAACCTAAGCTGTCGTTTCTGAAAGTTTGGGGATGCGATGCTTATGTCAAGAAACTTCAACCTGAAAAGCTCGAACCCAAATCAGAAAATGTGTCTTCATGGGATACCCTAAGGAAACTATTGGGTATACATTCTACCTCAGATCCGAAGGCAAGGTCTTTGTTGCCAAGAATGGATCCTTTCTGGAGAAAGAGTTTCTCTCGAAAGAAGTAAGTGGGAGGAAAATAGAACTTGATGAGGTATTGCCTCTTGAGCCAGAGAGTAGCGCAGCTCAGGAAGATGTTTTTGTGGTGCCCGCACCGACTAGAGAGGAACTTAATGATGATGATCATGAAACTTCGGATCAAGTTGCTACTGAACTTCATAGGTCCACAAAGACACATTCCGCACCAGAGTGGTACGGCAACCCTGTCCTGGAAATCATGTTGTTAGACAATGGTGAACCTTCGAACTATGAAGAAGCAATGGTGGGCCCGGATTCCAACAAATGGCTTGAATCCATGAAATCCGAGATAGGATCCATGTATGAAAACAAAGTATGGACTTTGACAGACTTGCCCGATGATCGGCAAGCCATAGAGAATAAATGGATCTTTAAGACGTAGACTGACACGGATGGTAATGTGACCATCTATAAGGCTCGGCTTGTTGCTAAGGGTTATCGACAAGTTCAAGGGGTTGACTACGATGAGACCTTCTCACCGTAGCGAAGCTGAAGTCCGTCCGAATCATGTTAGCAATTGTCGCATTCTATGACTATGAGATATGGCAAATGGACATCAAAAGAACATTCCTTAATGGTTTCCTTATGGAAGAATTGTATATGATGCAGCTGAAAGGTTTTGTCGATCCTAAGAATGCTGACAAGGTATGCAAGCTCCAGCGCTCAATTTATGGGCTGGTGCAAGCATCTCGGAGTTGGAACATTCTCTTTGATGAGATGATCAAAGCGTTTGGGTTTACACAGACTTATGGAGAAGACTATGTTTACAAGAAAGTGAGTGGGAGCTCTGTAGAATTTCTCATATTATATGTGGATGACATACTATTGATGGGAAATGATATAGATTTTTTGGAAAGCATAAAGGCCTACTTGAATAAGTGTTTTGCAATGAAGGACCTTGGAGAAGCTGCTTACATATTAGGCATCAAGATCAATAGAGATAGATCGAGATGCCTCATTGGTCTTTCACAAAGCACATACCTTGACAAGATATTGAAGAAGTTCAATATGGATCAGTCCAAGAAAGGGTGCTTGCCTGTATTGCAAGGTGTGAGATTGAGCACGGCTCAATGCCCGACCATGACAGAAGATAGAGAAAAGATGAGTGCCATCCCCTATGCCTCGGCCATAGGGTCTATTATGTAGGCCATGCTGTGTACCAAACTTGATGTGAACCTTGTCGTAAGTTTGGTAGGAAGGTACCAAAGTAATCCCGGCATGGAACACTGGACAGCGGTCAAGAATATCCTGAAGTACCTGTTTGACACGAGACAAATATCTAGGGACTCCGCGAGAAGGGAAGGGGAGCATATTTCTCTCTTGCGCCAGGGAAAGAAGAAAAGAAAATTTGCGGGCGTGCCAGTGTACCATAGTACACAAAGAAAAGGGTACGGGAAACGAGTATTTCAATAATCTCTTTGGAGAAACAAAATTACAAGATCCCATAAACAAAAAGTGCGTGCGGCCGGCCTGACTGTGGTGATTGCGGTCTCCTGGTTCCCGGGGCCTCGGAAGGCTCCTGGTTAATTACTCCCGCGGGTTGCTCGACGGGATACCTTCGATTAAGCCATGTGGTCGTCTTCGTCGTCTTCGCTTCGCGTTCTCCATGCATGATGATGGTGGTGTGTATGGGCGGCGGCAGAGCCCGTGTCCTCGTCGGTACATGCGCCGTATGTAGCGTGGCCTTAGCGGTGGCTGCGCCCGCCCTCGCCGTCGTGCCTCGTCGATCTTGGCGGTGTTAGAGTAGTTGGTGTTGGGGTAGCATGGGTCATGCTCGGCTTAGACTTCTCGACGACCGGTTACTTCATCAGGGCGTGCGAGGGGCTACACCTTGCGGGAGTAATGGTTTGGGGAGACCGGCGTCAGTGTAAAAACTAACGCACGCTCACATGGGCGTGGCCGGGGTGGTTGGCACCTCGTCTCGGCTAGACGCCGAGTATTTGGCAGTCCGCCAAGACAAAGGGGGCCGCCTCACGATGCCGTGTAAAGGTAGCATTGTAGACGCCGCGTCGCCTTGGGCTGGTGCTACGCCAAAGGGTGACCTGTACGCCGGCGACGCCGTGGACCTGTACGCCAAGGACCTGTTCGCCACGGTAGGTGCACCTCTCGAAGGAGGGACCAGTCTTGTACTGTGTCGCTGCAAACTTTGGTTTGACCAAAGATCTGTACGCCATGAAGGGGGAAGCAAGTCCCGGGCCGTGTCATCACCGAGCTCCGGCTCCGCCCCACCGTTTCATCCGGGAAGCAAGACACCAAACCTGTGCACCGCGATAGGAACGCCACGGACCTGTTCGCCACGGTAGGTGCACCTCTCGAAGGAGGGACCGGCTTGTACTGTGTCGCTGCAAACTTTGGTTCGACCAAAGATCTGTACGCCATGAAGGGGGAAGCGAGTCTTGGGCCGCGTCATGACCGAGCTCCGGCTCCGCCCCGCCGTCTCATCCGGTAAGCAAGACACCAAACCTGTGCACCGCGATTGGAATGCCATGGACCTGTGCACCGGTGTCCTGTTCGTTGTAACCTGTGCATCGTGACCCTCTGGAAACATCAGCTTCATCTCCATGTAGTTGTTGTGGACGGTCCGTGCGTCGCCACCGGCCTTGTGTGCTTGCATGAACCGTGGTTCCCCTGATGCGATCTGCGTGCGTGCGTCGTCTCACGGCTGCCTGCACTGCACCTGAATGTGCGTGGATAGATGATGGATGGGATGTGATTTCTGGATACAGGAGGTGTGTGGGCGTGAGTACTGGGCGCGTAGATGGATGATGGATGGATGTGTGCTACGTGATGGATGGATGTGTGCGTTGGTGAATATGGATGGATCTCCTGATGGATGAATGTGTGCGTTATTGAATGGATGGATCTCCTGATGGATGGATCTGTGTGTTGGTGAATGGCGGCGGCCTTGCGGTGTCTCCCTCCCCGGTTCCTTTGTTGCCTGGATTTCTGCAAAATAGCTGACAACTCATAGGAAATAAAAGATTATTGTGACGTCCTTGCCGTAGTCGTCGCTGCGTCCCTCTTGACCATAGTTTTAAATAGCGCGCTAAGCATCTTAGCGGCGGACCTCTTCCAAATGCTATAGCGTGCTATAGCGGAGCTATAGCGCGCTATTTGAAATGTTTGTTCATTTGTTTGGATCAAAGTCTCTTAGCGCAAGCCCTTTTGTAAACGCTATAGCGTGCTATAGCGGAGCTATAGCGGGCTATTTAAAACAGTGCTCTTGACGCGCGCTGCTGCCATGGGCGCGTCCTCCGATCTACGAGACGCTGCCATTAGGGACACATCCCTGCTTCGTGGGCTCCTCCTATATGTGTGTTTGCGCCTCTCTCTCCTGCTAGGGTTCGCTTCTCCTGCCTACGAGAGCTACGAGTATTGCCCCTCGCGTGATCTCTTTCCTTCCTTCTCCGTCACGGTCGGCTATGCCTCCGGTATGGCGCTACCGCGAGCGTCTCACACCGACCTTCGCGTCCTTCGATCAGGCCACGTGTGAGTTGCCAGTGCCCTCACGTCTTGCCATCACCGCCGAGCTCTTCAGGTGTTTCTGCATTGCGTGTGTGAGGTTCTGGTGTTGGCTTCTCCCTCCCCTAGCATCCTTAGCCATCCTGCAAAATAGATGATAACATAAAGGTCATTGCTTGATGGGCGCGTCTCGTCGTTGACGCCGCCGCCACAGGGGCGTTTTCTTCCACGTGGTTTCGCCGGCTGCCTCTTGCTTTGCTTTGGTGCGTGAGATGTGTTCGTGGGCTGGCTCTCCCCCCTCTGGCCGTGCCGTGAGCCCTGGTAAAACAACGACAAAGAAAAGAAAGAGGGTGATGAGGGCATCGTTGCCACTGCCGACGCGCCGGCCAAGATCGGGCAGCTTCCAAGTCGTCCTCCTGCGAGGCGTTGCCGCTTCTTGTCGTCTGATCGGCCCTGGCGCCGCCGCAGCAGCATCTTTTATGTACGTCTTCTCCGGCAAGATGCCAACTCCATCGACGCTGCCGCACGGGCGCGTCTCCTCCTGCGTGTCTCTCGATGCCTTCCTCTCTGGCCGTCGTCCTCTCCCCGTGCGTGACCCCTTCTGCCGGTCGTGCTTTGTATCTGTATATATAGGAAGCAGGGTGGCTGGATGGATGGCGACGCGCAGCAAGGCCACGGCCGTTCGGCTGTTGCCGATTTTCTTGGATGGGATATGGACTGCAACTAATCCATCTACCTTCGCTGCTTATCCCTTCATTATTTTTCTTGGCGCATACTTCTGCAAAAACAAAACCCCACATACATACCAAATATCTTCTCCCGTGTATTGCTTACCCTTTTCCTTTTTTTGGCTGCGTAAATATGCGGGTATTTGGAGATGTATACATACGCGTCGGCCAGGGTGCCGGTATACGGGTACTCAAAGAGAGTTACGTATATATCTATAAGTTTTTTTGCGAGTGTATATATCTATAAGTTATCTCACGCGTGCATGGTATAGACGTGGATTTGGCCTTCCAAAGTGTAAGCCTGCATGTATGTAAGACTATACCACCTAGTATCTAGTGCAAGTATACATTAGTTAGTAACGTGAGCAAAACTCAAAGTGCATGCATGCACGTACAGCCGAATCGAGGATTGCCTATTGCGTATATGTATGTGCATGTACACCCGATCATAGATGTGTATAACTTGCACTGAAAAAGAAACTAAAATTAAACTTAGATTTTCTGAAAGCAGGAAATGCAAAAACACGTCAAACAGTACCTGAAAAGGACTAAGGATATGTTTCTTGTTTATGAAGGTGACGAAGAGCTCGTCGTAAAGGGTTACGTCGATGTTAGCTTCGACATAGATCTGGATGACTCCAAGTCACAAACCGGATATGTATATATTTTGAATGGTGGGGCAGTCAGTTGGTGCAGTTGCAAGCAAAGCGTCGTGGCGGGATCTACATGTGAAGCGGAGTACATAGCATCCTCGGAGGCAGCACAGGAAGCAGTCTGGATGAAGGAGTTCATCACCAACCTAGGAGTAATTCCCAATGAGTCGGGCCCGATGACTCTCTTCTGTGATAATACTGGAGAGCTCAGGTTTCACAAAAAGACCAGGCATATCAAGCGTCGCTTCAACTCCATTCGTGAATGTATTCAAGATGGATGGAGACATAGATATTTGTAAAGTGCATATAGATCTAAATGTCGCAGATCCGTTGACTAAACCTCTTCCACGAGCAAAACATGATCAACACCAGAACTCTATGGGTGTTCGATTCATCACAATGCAATTAGATTATTGACTCTACTGCAAGTGGGAGACTGTTGGAAATATGCCCTAGAGGCAATAATAAAGTGGTTGTTATTATATTTCCTTGTTCATGATAATTGTCTATTGTTCATGCTATAATTGTGTTATCCGGAAATCGTAATACATGAGTGAATACATAGACCACAACATGTCCTTAGTGAGCCTCTAGTTGACTAGCTCGTTGATCAATAGATGGTTACGGTTTCCTGAGCATGGACATTGGATGTTGTTGATAACGGGATCATATCATTGGGAGAATAATGTGATGGGCAAGACCCAATCTTGGGAAAACTTTGTTTTTGCCACTCTAGTTTTTGCCCACTTTGCTTATGCCATTCTAAAATTTGACATCTCACTTTTGCCACTCTTAGCTTTTGACAATACATCAAAAATGCCATTCCGTGGCAAAAACGATAATTTTTCATTTCACTTTTCCCACTCTTAGCTTTTGACATGTATCACAATTGCCACTCTGAATTTTTTGCTTTTGCCACGGAATGGCAAAAGTGATATATTTTCAAAAGCTAAGAGTGGCAAAAGTGAAATGTCAAATTCTAGAGTGGCATAAGCAAAGTTGGCAAAAACTAGAGTGGCAAAAACAAAGTTATCCCAATCTTAAGCATAGCACAAGATCGTGTAGTTCGTTTGCTAAAGCTTTTCTAATGTCAAGTATCATTTCCTTAGACCATGAGATTGTGAAACTCCCGGATACCGTAAGAATGCTTTGGGTGTACCAAACGTCACAACGTAACTGGGTGGCTATAAAGGTACACTACAGGTATCTCAGAAAGTGTTTGTTGGGTTGGCACGAATCGAGACTGGGATTTGTCACTCCGTATGACGGAGAGGTATCTCTGGGCCCACTCGGTAATGCATCATCATAATGAGCTCAATGTGACTAAGAAGCTAGTCACGGGATCATGCATTACGGAACGAGTAAAGTGACTTGCCGGTAACGAGATTGAACGAGGTATTGGGATACCAACGATTGAATCTCGGGCAAGTAACATACCGATGGACAAAGGGAATTGTATACGGAACTGATTGAATCCTCGACATCGTGGTTCATCCGATGAGATCATCGTGGAACATGTGGGAGCCAACATGGGTATCCAGATCCCGCTGTTGGTTATTGGCCGGAGAGATGTCTCGGTCATGTCTACATGGTTCCCGAACCCGTAGGGTCTACACACTTAAGGTTCGGTGACGCTAGAGTTCTTATGGGAATTAGTATGTGGTTACCGAATGTTGTTCGGAGTCCCGGATGAGATCCCGGACATCACGAGGAGTTCTGGAATAGTCCGGAGGTGAAGATTTATATATGGGAAGTCATCATACGATCACCGGAAATATTCGGGGGTTTGCCGGTATTGTACCTGGACCACCAAAGGGGTTCTGGGGGTCCACCGGGAGGGTCCAGCTGCCCCGGAGGGCCCTATGGGCTGTATGTGGAAGGGAACCAGCCCCTATGTGGTCTGGGCGCCATCCCCCCTAGGGCGCATGCGCCTAGGGTTTGGGGGAAACCCTAAGGGGGGCGCCCCCTTGGCTTGGGGGGCAAGCCTCCTCCCCTTGGCCGCCCCCTCTAGATCTCATCTAGAGGGGCCGCCCCTCTTCCCCCTTCGCCCTATAAATAAAGGGGAGGAGGAAGGCAGAAGCACCTCATCTAAGGCGCAACCCTCCCCCTCTCCAACACCCCCTCCTCCTCCGTTGAGCTTGGCGAAGCACTGCTGGAGAACTGCAAGCTCCACCATCACGCCGTCGTGCTGCCGGAGTTCTTCCCCAACTTCTCCTTCCCCCTTGCTGGATCAAGAAGGAGGAGACGTCCCCGTGCTGCACGTGTGTTGAACGTGGAGGCGCCGTTGTTCGGTGCTTAAATCAGAATCAACCGCGATCTGAATCGAAGCGAGTACGACTCCTTCATCCGTGTTCTTGTAACGCTTCCGTCTCGCGGTCTTCAAGGGTATGAAGATGCACTCCACTCTCTCGTTGCTGGTCTCTCCATAGATTGATCTTGGTGATGCATAGAAATTTTTTAATTTCTGCAACGATCCCCAACATAGCCATCCCTTGGCATCTGTCGTGCGCCCACCACGATAGTTGGCGCCCAACGCGGGGCAGCTCGAGGTCCTGGCCGGAAGCATGCTCCAGACAGGGCTCCTCTCCAACTCCGACGAGCCCGTCATGCTGGCGGGTGACGTCATCGATGCGCCCGGGGCCGAAGAGTACCCTAGCGTGGTACTTGACTTCTCCAAATCCCCCCTTTCCCTCGGCCGCAGTGCTCCTACTGGAGGAATGGACCACTGCGTGGAGGTCTTCGTCACCGACACCGGCGCCTCTTCCTCATCCAGCGCGACGAGGAAGGTCGCCGAAGCCAGGGCCGCGACGGATCGGGCTAGCTCGCCCAACCCGTTGCGCCACATGATGCAGAGCCTTCGTGTCCCCATCGCTACCAACGTCGACGCCTCCAACATCGCCGAGGTCTGGACTCGGATCGAGGAGGACTGCCAGCGCCTGCTGGAACTGACTGAGACGATCGCTGCCACACAGCGTCTCCTGGACTCCCCTCAGCTGGAGCACAACGCCGCCTACGGCTTCACACCTCCTGCGGCCGAGCCAAGCCGGGTCGCCGATGTGCGAGCCCGGGGCGGTGCGATCGGCCACTCCTTCGGTGCCATCCCGCCCATCTACGAGACTCCCGTGAAGAACATGTGCGCCGCCCAGGAGGCCGCGGTCGGCCTGGATCATCTCGCGGGCGAGGAGCTGAAGGATCGCCTCAAGTGGGTGAAATACCTCCTCGACGCGGCCAACGCACAGCAGGACCGCCTCAACCAACTCACCAAGCCGGAGGGATCAGGCTCCCTCCGTGCCGACGGACCCGGCGATCATCAGTACACGACATCTTTGTGACGCCCCAAGACTGACGCTCCAGAAGACTTCCATATTTTTCGTGGCCTCCGTGTGTTTCTTTTGCTTGCTCTTTTTATTTTTTGTGCATTGCATCATGTCATCATGCCATCATGTCATTTCATTTTTTTAAACTCAACTAAATGAATTGCATAGATCTTTTGATCTATTTAAATCAAGGGATATTCACAATGGTGATTTCTCTTTAGAACATACATTCCCAATATTATTATGGAGCTATTATAAAATATTCCATTTATTTGGAATTGACCATAATACACTTGGAAAACAAATTCCATGCCTTGTCTATCTCATTTTTTTCTTGACCTCAAACTTTTCCCATAAATCCTTTCGACACTTTCCCGAGCTCCACCAAAAATCCCAACATTTTTGGACTCTTCAAAACCTTGAACTTACTCAAACCATTTGAATTAAATTCAAATGGATTTGAATCTAGATCTTTCAATCATGCCACTTTTATTTTCTGGATCGAGCTCATTTTTTTGGGAGTCCGGGAAAATAATCCCCATGCCCAAATTCTTGTACACTCATTTCTTCCTTTCTCTCTTTTCACTCATTTCTTCCTTTCTCTCTTTTCCTTCTTTGTCTTTTTCTGTTTTTAGAGAGAAGTAAGAAGATAATAGAGAAAGAGAGAAGGGAGCCCGCAGCCCAATTTGTCCCAAGGCCCACACCCCCCGTAATCCTAGCGCATCTCCCCTCTCTCCCACGTCTCCACCTCGTGCCGCCAGCCTCTTTCTTCTCGATCCCCATCCCTCTCTCCCTCGTTCACTCGTCTCCCTCTCCTCCCGCTATCGCCGCCACCCACGTGCAGCAGGGAAGAGTCCTGCCACCTCTTGAGCACTTGCGTTGGTTTTCCCTTGAAGAGGAAAGGGTGGTGCAGCAAAGTAGTGTAAGTATTTCCCTCAGTTTTTGAGAACCAAGGTATCAATCCAGTAGGAGGCTACGCGCGAGTTCCTCACACCTACACAAAACAAATAAATCCTCGCAAATAACGCGATAAGGGGTTGTCAATCCCTACACGGTCACTTACGAGAGTGAGATCTGATAGATATGATAAGATAATTTTTTGGTATTTTTATGATAAATATGCAAAGTAAAATAAAAGCAATGAAAATAACTAAGTATTGGAAGATTAATATGATGAAGATAGACCCGGGGCCATAGGTTTCACTAGTGGCTTCTCTCAAGAGCATAAGTATTTTACGGTGGGTGAACAAATTACTGTTGAGCAGTTGACAGAATTGAGCATAGTTATGAGAATATCTAGGTATGATCATGTATATAGGCATCACGTCCAAGACAAGTAGACCGACTCCTGCCTGCATCTACTACTATTACTCCAACATCCACCGCTATCCAGCATGCATCTAGAGTATTAAGTTCAAGAGAATAGAGTAACACTTTAAGCAAGATGACATGATGTAGAGGGATAAATTCATGCAATATGATAAAAACCCCATCTTGTTATCCTCGATGCCAACAATACAATACGTGCCTTGCTGCCCCTACTGTCACTGGGAAAGGACACCGCAAGATTGAACCCAAAGCTAAGCACTTCTCCCATTGCAAGAAAGATCAATCTAGTAGGCCCAACCAAACTGATAATTCAAAGAGACTTGCAAAGATAACCAATTATACGTAAAAGAATTCAGAGAAGATTCAAATATTGTTCATAGATAAACTTGATCATAAACCCACAATTCATCGGTCTCAACAAACACACCGCAAAAGAAGACTACATCGAATAGATCTCCACAAGAGAGGGGGAGAACTTTGTATTGAGATCCAAAAAGAGAGAAGAAGTCATCTAGCTAATAACTATGGACCCATAGGTCTGAGGTAAACTAGTCACACTTCATCGGAGAGGCTATGGTGTTGATGTAGAAGCCCTCCGTGATTGATGCCCCCTCCGGCGTAGCTCCGGAACAGGCCCTAAGATGGGATCTCGTGGATACAGAAAGTTACGGCGGTGGAATTAGCGTTTTGGCTCCGTATCTGATCGTTTGGGGGTACGTAGGTATATATAGGAGGAAGAAGTACGTCGGTGGAGCAATAGGGGGCCCATGAGGGTGGAGGGCGTGCCTGTGGGGGGTAGGCGCGCCCCCTACCTCGTGGCCTCCCTGTTGGTTGCTTGACGTAGGGTCCAAGTCTCCTGGGTCTTGTTCGTTCCAAAAATAACGTTCCCGAAGGTTTCATTCCGTTTGGACTCCGTTTGATATTCCTTTTCTTCGAAACCCTAAAATAGGCAAAAAACAGCAATTCTGGGCTGGGCCTCCGGTTAGTATGTTAGTCCCAAAAATAATATAAAAGTGTATAATAAAGCCCAATAATGTCCAAAACAGTAGATAATATAGCATGGAGCAATAAAAAGTTATAGATACGTTGGAGACGTATCAAGCATCCCCATGCTTAATTCCTGCTCGTCCTCGAGTGGGTAAATGATAAAAACAAAAAAAATTATGTGGAATGCTACTTGGCATATTTTTAATGTAATTCTTCTTAATTATGGTATGAATATTTAGATCTGAAATATTCAAGACAAAAGTTCAATATTGACATAAAAATAATAATACTTCAAGCATACTAACTAAGCAATTATGTCTCTTCAAAATAACATGGCCAAAGAAAGTTATCCCTACAAAATCATATAGTCTAGCTATGCTCTATCTTCACCACACAAAGTATTTAAATCATGCACAACCCCGATGACAAGCCAAGCAATTGTTTCATACTTTTGACATTCTCAAAACCTTTTCAATCTTCACGCAATACATGAGCGTGAGCCATTGACATAGCACTTTAGGTGGAATAGAATGGTGGTTGTGGAGGAGACAAAAAGGAGAAGATAGTCTCACATCGACTAGGCGTATCAACACTACTAGGAAAAGGCTACTAATGGCGCACCAGTTTTGCCTACTAATGGCGCATCACTGGTGCGCCATTAGTATCACGCCACGAGTATTTTTTACTAATGGCGCACCACTAGTGCGCCATTAGTCTCTGGTATACTAATGGCGCACCACTGGTGCGCCATTAGTATAGGCCACTGGTGCGCCATTAGTATAGGCCACGGTGCGCCATTAGTATTTTTGAATTTTGAAGGCGGGAAAATAGTAGTGGCGCACCGTCTAACCCCCACTGTGCGCCATTTCTATTTTTGAATTTTGAATTTGCATCTGGATCTTGATTTTTTGCCCATTTTTTGCTTGTTTTTTGGCATGATATTATTTCAAATTTTGTTCCTGTTTTTGAATCTTGTACGTTCTTTTGCCATGTTCTTTTGCCGGAGAGGAGTTCGCCGGAGAGGAGGAGGAGGAGGTCACCGGAGAGGCGCTCGCCTACATCGCCGGAGAGGAGGAGGAGGTCGCTGGAGAGGAGTTCACTGAAGCATCGGAGAGGAGGAAGGAGAAACCATGAGGGAATGGGAGGAGAGGAGGGAGGAGGAGCTCACCGGAGAGGAGGGAGGAGGAGCTCACCGGAGAGGAGGGATGAGAAACCGTGAGGGGAGGTGAAGGGAGGAGAGGAGGGAGGAGGAGGTCGCCGGAGATGAGGAGGAGGTTGCCGGAGAGGAGGAGGAGGAGGTCGCCGGAGAGGAGGAGGAGGAGGTCGCCGGAGAGGAGGAGGGTAGTATGGTGGAGGAGAGAAGGGAAGATGGAGTGGAGTAGAGGAGGAGATGGAGTGGAGGAGAGGTGGAGTGGAGGAGAAGAATGAAGAGGTAAGGAGGAGAGGACCACGCCCAGCCATATATACGGCATAGTAATGGAGCACCGTGGGCAGGTGCGCCATTACTAATTTTTTTTTATTTTTTTGATTTATTTTGAATTTTGAAGGCGGGAAGATACTAATGGCGCATCATGTGCAGGTTCGCCATTAGTATTTTTTTGATTTATTTTGAATTTTGAAGGCGGGAAGATACTAATGGCACACCAAGGGCAGGTGCGCCATTAGTATTTTTTTTGATTTATTTTGAATTTTGAAGGCGGGAAGATACTAATGGTGCACCATGGGCAGGTGCGCCATTAGTAAGTTTGTATTTTTTTTTAATTTTTTTGCCTCTCCAGATCTTAAAAGCCCCGTATCTTTTTTTCTGTTAGGTTTTTGAGGATTTTGAAAATGTTTAACGGATTTCGTAAATTTTATTTTTTGAAAATGATAGAAAATAAGATTCCCTGTTAAATTCGGATATAACTTTTCGAGTAGATGATTTTTCATATAAAAATCTTTTTCATCCGAGTTCGTACACAAAAGTTATGCCCATTTTTACAAATTCTCAAGAGATTTTGCAAAAAAGTCAAAAATTCATGTTTGTAAATTTTGCTAACAACTAGACCACATATCACATGGGAATCTTATTTTCTTTTATTTTTTTGACATTTCTATCATTTTCTTTTATTTTTTTTTGAAACTGAAAAGGCGGTCCACCGGGGGGTGCATTCTGGCGAATGTTTGGGTCAAGTTACTAATGGCGCACCGTGGCATGGTGCGCCATTACTAGTTCAACTAGTAATGGCGCACCACTCCCACGGTGCGCCATTAGTAGTTTTGAAAAAAATTACTAATGGCGCACCGTGGATGTGGTGCGCCATTACTAGTTCAACTAGTAATGGCGCACCACTCCCACGCTGCGCCATTAGTAGTTTTAAAAAAATTAAAAAAATTGCTAATGGCGCACTGTGGATGTGGTGCGCCATTAGTATCTGCACACTAATGGCGCACCAACACATGGTGCACCATTAGTATATAGTAATGGCGCACCACATGTCTGGTGCGCCATTAGTGTCAATTCCATCTATATCCCTTTTCCTAGTAGTGCAACGGGCTATGGAGATGCCCATCAATAGTGTTAGTGTACTAGAATAGGGGTACCCTAGTACCCCGAACTTGTGCACGGGCAGTTGCAGCACCCCGCGGCAAGGCTTGCCGGGCGAACGCCAAGACCCTCCAGGGTTCCCTTGGAGCCATCCAAGAGCAAAGTATATAAGCTAAGGAGACAAGACCCCGACAGGAGGAGCTTGCCGGGAAGGCCAACCAAGGCACACCAAGGAACTTGCCGCGACGTGCCACGCGCTCCGGCAAGGCGACAAGGCCCCGGCAAGAGGAGCTTGCCGGGAAGACTAAACAAGGTACCCCGAAGCCCGGCGAGCGACAAGCCTCCGGGCCCGACAAAATAGCAGCAGCAGCAAGGCACTTGCCGCGGCAGGCGGCCACTCTGCGCCCACGCTCCAGCGCATCCACCAACGTGTCGCTCTGGGGGCCTCTCCGGGCGCGTGTGGCGGGAGGCTGTGCAGCCAGCGGTGCGCAGTGGCATGCGAAGCTGACAAGATCGCCATCGTGGCGAACGGTGGCGCCCCTAACGGTCCTTTTCTGCACTGTTCGGGCGACTCAGACGGGCATTTAATGCCCTTGTCCCCTGTCGTCAGAGTTAGGTAGGGTGCACTGTACAAGCAACTGTACCAACTACCTCGCTTTTTACGTTTTTACCCTCCTCTGCATTGCCATCTGTCGGTGACCCCTTTAGCGTATAAAAGGAGGCCCATGCGCAACGTAGGGAGGGTTCGGTTCTTTGGGTTCGAAGCCTCAGACAGTCGGCTTTGATCCATTGGTAGCCCAGAAAACACATCATTCTTGCTCGAGAGCAAGAACACCAAATAATACAACCAGACAAGCAGCAGTAGGAGCGTTATCTCTCCGGAGAGCTCCGAAGCTGGGTAAACTGCTCGTGTGCCTCGCCTCGATCTGCTCTTCGTGCGATCTCCGCCCCCCGCCGAACCGAAAGGGGCCCGGTCCGCCGGCCCCATAGGTGTTCGTGGATCAGTTTTCCCCGACATCTTTGGCGCGCCAGGTAGGGGGCGTCGAGATTTCGTGAACCTGATCCGGCGTTCACACGAGCTAGATCCTTATTCCCTTCATCAACATGCCACCGAAGAAGAAGACTTCAGCGGCGGCTGCTCCATCCACGTCACTTCCGCCACCGTTGGAGCAAACGAGTGGTGGGATGGACGCCGGCGGAAGAAAGGACATCGACGAGGAAGCCCATGATGCCGCCAGGTCCAAGAACAAGGCTGCACAAACCTCGGCGACTGTACATGTTCCACGCCACTCTCAGGAGGCACAAGATCAACAGCGTCATGGCACTAGCAGTGCCATACGCATGATAGCCCAAGACCAAGCTGGTGGATCTCAGAGCGCTCAAGACCAGCATGCACGCCAGCGTGCTGGCACAAGCGGGGCATGGTCGCCTGGACGGGATACTACTCCTTCTAACATAGTTAGAAGTTCGAGCACGTCCCGCTCCTCGCGCCGTCCGCCACTGCCACCCACCACTCCAGCAGAAGCTTTGGCGCGAGCTCAACTTCTCCTAGATTACCCTCCAACGTCAGACAAGATCGACGAATGGAGAGCCACCATTCAGAGTCTCATCGGCTACACCAACGGCGACACTCCACGGTGGCCGAGCGCGTCGCTGCCGCGGCAGGACCGCCGGACGCGAGCCGGTGGCGATGAAACGGGCGGAGGTGCAACTACCATGCAATCACCGCCCCGAAGGCCAAGATCGCCGACTCGTCGGATCCACCTCGACAGCGACTCCACTGCATCGTCGGATCCACGAGCTCATCGTGATCAGCGCCAAGTTCTTCATGATCGACAACAAGAAGACGCTCGAACCCGCATCGAGCGCCGAAGAGAAGTGCGACGTCAATCCGACAAGCGCGCTGGGCCCTCTGTTGACATGCATGTGCCAGGGGAACCAGGCGATCTGCCGTATGCGGTTGGTTATCCTGCGTTCACTCGTGAGCTGCGGCAAGTCCAGTGGCCCAGTACAAAGAACTTCAAGCCAGACGTACCGGAGAAGTACGACGGCAAGACGCATCCGTCAGAGTTCCTCAGCATTTACACTATTGCGGTGCAAGCTGCCGGGGGGCGAGATGACAAGATCCTTGCCAACTACTTCCCGCTGGTGCTCAAGCCCAATGTCAGATCTTGGCTCATGCACTTGCCGGACAACTCCATATCCTCTTGGGCTGATCTGTGCCATCAGTTTGTCGGCGCCTTTACAGGCGGACACAAGCCTCATGGCCAGGAGAGTGATCTTCACCTGCTCGCCCAGAAGGAAGGAGAGCCCTTGCGCAAGTACATTCAAAGATTCAGTAGTGTGCAGCACAACATCCCAGACGTCCACCCTGCCGCGGTGATCAGCGCGTTCCATCAGAACGTGCGGAACCACAGGATGCGGGAGGAAATGGCGATGTGCAAGATCAGGGACGTCAGTGAGTTATATGCACTGGCCGACAAGTGCGCGCGTGCTGAGGAAGGGAGGACACTCCCCGGAGAAAATATAGGAGCAGGGGGATCTGACAGTGAAGATGCTGCCCCGACAAGAAGAAACCAGCGGCGGAACAACAGAAGGAGGAAAGGCAAAGAAGTGCTAGTTGTTGAGCAGTCTGGCAATGGTGGCGGTGCCAAGGAAGCCAAAACTGGTGACTCCGGCAAGGAGGTTGCCGCGGAGGTGGCGGTCGCCGATAAGCAGGATGGCACCAACAAGCAGTATTGCAAGATTCACCGCACCAAGGGCCATGATCTTCAGAATTGTAAGAGAGTCGAGCAGCTTGTTGAGCAACAGAAAGCTGAATACGAGCGGCGCGACAAAGAGAAGGCCCAGGAAGGAGCTGGTGGATCCGGCAAGAAACGTCCCGGCCGAGGAGGACGCCACGGCAAGGCCAAGCAGCGGCAAGGAGACAGACCTCCTCGCGGCCGCGACAAGGATGAAGATGACGGTGACGATAAGGATATGGATGATGAGGAGACCGATGAGCAGGAGTTCCAAAAAGCTACAGAGGTCCTGTGCGTTGACGGTGGTGCTACTCTGCATGCCTCGCACCGCCAGCTCAAGCAGTGGATGCGGGAGGTTAATGCAGCAGAACCACCTGTCAGTCACGCAGGCCTCTGAAATGGTCCAGCACGCCTATCATCTTTGATATTGAGGACCACCCGGATCGCATAACTGCGGTCGGGTGCTCGCCGATGTTGGTTTCACAAACAATCCGCAACCTCAAGGTCACTAAGATGCTAGTTGACGGTGGGGCCGGCTTGAATCTGATCTCCTCCGCAGTGCTCCAGAAGCTCCAGATCCCCGACAGCGAGCTCGAAGAGACCGGCACATTTCAAGGAATCAACCCGGGAAGGAGCAAGCCAAAGGGAAAGATCACGTTGCCGGTAACATTTGGTAGTGAACTGAACTTCAGGACTGAGAGGGTCACGTTTGACGTTGCCGACTTTCCATTACCTTACAATGGAATCCTTGGCCGTCCGGCACTCGCCAAGTTCATGGCAGCCTCTCACTATGCATACAATGTACTGAAAATGCCAGGCCCAATAAGTGTCATCTCCGTTCCTGGTGACAAGAAGGATGCTCTTATCTGTGCCGACAAGATCTACCGGGAAGCAGCAGCCGCAGCAGAACGAAGGACATTTGCCGCTGAAGCTCCCGGGGGGAAGAAGAAGACCAAGTCCGGCAAGAGCTCTGATGCCCACTCCGGCAAGCGCACCCCTTCGGAGTGCTGCGCTACCGTCGAGGACGCACCATCAAGCTCCACCGGCAAGTGCAAGAAGGCAATGGCAGCTCCACCTGAGACCAAGAAGGTGTCCGCCAAGGAGGATGGCACTGGTGGTACCTTCACCATCAGCGCCACTCTTGACCCCAAATAGGAAAGCGTGCTCGTTGCTTTCCTGTGGGCGAATGTCGACCTGTTTGCGTGGCAACCGTCTGATATCCCCGGTGTTCCCAGGAAAGTGATTGAGCACCACCTTGCCGTCTGTCCTCATGCGCGGCCCGTCAAGCAGAGAGTCAGGAAGCAGGCAGTTGAGCGCCAAGAATTTATCGCAGAAGAAATCAAGAAGTTGGAAGCAGCAGGCCTTGTCAGAGGAGTACTCCATCCCACATGGCTGGCCAATCCTGTTGTTGTGCGCAAAGCTAACGGGAAATGGAGACTTTGTATTGACTTCACTGATGTTAATAAAGCTTGTCCCAAAGACCCATTTCCCTTGCCGCGTATTGACCAGATTGTTGACTCCACAGCCGGATGTGATTTGCTTTCATTTCTTGATGCATACTCAGGATATCATCAGATCTTCATGGCAGAAGAAGATGAAGAGAAAACCGCATTTATCACCCCGTGTGGCACGTACTGCTTCGTACGGATGCCTTTCGGTTTGAAGAATGCTGGTTCAACATTCGCAAGGGTAGTTCACCATGCTTTTGAGCCACAAATACATAGAAATGTGGAAGCTTACATGGATGACATAGTGGTCAAGAGCAAGGACAAAGCGACCTTGATTCAAGATTTAGATGAGACATTTGCAAACCTGCGCAAGATCAACCTCAAGCTTAACCCCGAGAAGTGCGTGTTTGGAGTCCCTTTCGGCAAGCTTCTTGGGTTCTTCGTGTCTCAGCGGGGAATTGAAGCCAATCCCGACAAGATCAAAGCCATCGAGCAGATCGAAGCACCAAAGCGCGTCAAGGATGTACGAAGGCTTGCCGGCTGCGTGGCTGCTCTCAGCAGGTTTATCTCTAGATCTGCTGAGCGCGCACTGCCATTTTTCAAAATTTTGAAAAAGGCAGGTCCAATGAAATGGACTCCGGAAGCGGAGGCTGCGCTGCAGGACTTGAAGAGATACCTGTCCTCCACTCCAACGCTTGTCGCACCTAAGCCGCAAGAGAAGTTGCTGCTGTATATAGCAGCAACCAATCAAGTGGTTAGTGCTGCGTTAGTGGCGGAGAGGGCGGCAGATGATGAGCCAGCAACCACGGCAGGTCCATCCAGCGACAAGCAGGGGGCTTCGTCGACAAGCTCTGGCCCCGACAAACATGAGTTTGCGCAGGAGCATGATAAGATGCCAAGGAAAATGGTGCAGCGCCCAGTTTACTTTGTCAGTTCCCTTCTGCAGGGGGCTAGATCAAGGTACTCTGGTGTGCAAAAGTTGCTTTTTGGCCTCCTCATGGCCTCGAGAAAGCTGCGCCATTACTTCCAAGCACATGAGATCACAGTCGTCACTCGCTTTCCGCTGAAGAGGATACTGCAAAATCCAGAAGCAATAGGCAGGATTGTCGAGTGGGCGCTGGAACTGTCAAGCTTTGGCCTCAAGTTTGAGAGCACCTCAACTATCCAAAGCAGAGCATTGGCAGAGTTCATAGCAGAGTGGACGCCAACCCCAGATGAAGAAATTCCAGAAACGAGCATCCCCGTCAAAGAGGCAAGCAAAGAGTGGCTGATGTACTTCGATGGAGCCTTCTCGCTGCAAGGCGCCGGTGCAGGTGTGCTGCTTGTCGCACCCACCGGAGAGTATGAAGGATTGCTTGCCGGTCTCAGAATCGCAGCAGACCTTGGGATTAAGAAGCTCATTGTCAGGAGTGACTCACAGCTTGTCGTCCGACAAGTGAACAAGAACTACCAGAGTCCGTTGATGGAAGCGTATGTCGATGAAGTGAGGAAACTAGAAGAGCACTTTGACGGCCTACAGATGGAGCATATCCCAAGGGCTCAGAATGACATTGCTGATGGCTTGTCAAAGTGCGCCGCACTAAAGTTACCTGTGGAACCAGGGATCTTTGTGCTTAAGTTGACTCAACCATCCGTAACACCATCAACTGGGCAAAGCAAGAAGAGGAAGTTGATTTCTGGTGACTACTTTCCGGCAGAGCTCCCCGAAGCCGCCGCCAAGAAAGTCCCCAAGATCAACGCTAAAGATGCTGAGGGGCAGTCTGCTCCGGCAAGCCTTATGGTTTGTTCCGTAGAAGCAGACGCTCCCGACAAGTTTTGCTCTGGCAAGCTTGCCGGGGAACATCAAGCTCCGGTAGGGCCGCAAGCCCTTGTCGTGGAAGCGGATGTTCCCGCAGCAGCAGATATGCCTTTAGTCCTTGTTGTCGAGCCGCAAGCTCCAGCATGGGCACAGAAGATTGTCCATTTCCTTCAGACAGGAGAACTTCCCGAAGAACAAGAAGAAGCGGAAAGAGTAGCCCGGTAGTCAAGTATGTACCAGTTTGTCGATGGCATACTGTACAGAAGAAGACTCAACGGTGTGAAATTGAAGTGTATTCACCGGGAAGATGGACAAAAGCTGTTGGCAGAGATACATGGAGGCATATGTGGCCACCACATTGGCGCAAGAGCACTTGCCGGCAAAGCTTTCCGGCAAGGTTTCTTTTGGCCGACAGCCCTCCAGGATGAAGCTGCACAAGTAACTAAGTGTGAAGTGTGCCAGTTCCACTCCAAGCAAATACACCAGCCAGCTCAAGCTCTCCAGACAATCCCTTTATCCTGGCCATTTTCGGTCTGGGGGCTTGATATCCTCGGCCCCTTCCCCCGAGCTGTCGGGGGCTTTGAGTACTTGTACGTAGCAATCAACAAGTTCACAAAGTGGCCGGAAGTGCAGCCAGTGAGGAAGGTGACAGCACAGTCAGCAGTCAAGTTCTTCTGGTCGATTGTTTGCTGTTTCGGGATCCCTAACAGGATCATCACCGACAACGGCACGCAATTCACGAGCCGCACCTTCATGCAGTACGTCCAAGACCTTGGCGCCAAGGTCTGCTTCGCTTCTGTTGCTCATCCGAGAAGCAACGGTCAAGCAGAGAGGGCAAATGTTGAAGTGCTGCGCAGACTCAAGACCAGAACTTTCGACAGGCTGCACAGATGTGGAAGGAACTGGATCGAGGAGCTGCCGGTGGTTCTTTGGTCGATTAGAACGACGCCAAATCGAGCCACTGGCCAGACACCTTTCGCTCTAGTCTATGGAGCAGAGGCAGTTCTCCCCACGGAACTCGTATACGGATCACCTCGAGTGCTCGCTTATGATGAGCTTGTGCAAGAACAGCTGCGGCAAGACGACGCGCTGTTCCTTGAGGAAGATCGTCTTCAGGCTGTTGTACGAGCTGCTCGATACCAGCAAGCTTGGCGCCGCTATCATAGCCGCAAAGTTAAAGCCAGAAGCTTCGAGAAGGCGACCTTGTTCTTCGGCGCGTTCAATCCGCCAAGAATTCCAAGGAGAAGATTGTGGTGTGGGCCAGGCGTCGTTCAAGCAAAAGTTTTGCCTTGCCGGGAAGCAAACAAAAGAAAAGCTAAGTTGCCAAAGTTTGAGCAATCACTTTTTCTTCAATTTTTGAGTTATCTTCCTCGAACGACCCTGCTTTGTATGGAAAACCTGTGCGCGGAGGAACCAACTCGTGGCTAGTTGCGCCCTTACTTTGTTTCGAGTCCGCTCAACAGCTTAAGCGTGCTGCATCTAGTCACGACAAGGTTTCTTGTCGGAAGCAGCGCCGCCAGCAGGCTGCTGAAGTTCCGCACTCAGCGCTCGCGGCTCGGGCGCCTGCGCCGACAAGTTCCCTAGAAGCGTAGGGTGAAAACATACAAAGGGAGGAATCTAGTAGAGGAAATAACATAGCAATTGATAACAGAAATCAAGTTATATTACAAGATAACTTGTCGCAGCTCTAATAGACTGTTTTCATAACGTGATTAGTAGCAACAAGGGAAAAGAAGAAATGGGCGGCCTAATCTACGCGCCCGCCCTCGACTCGCTTGATCTCGCTCACCTTGTCCACAATGGGTGCGACAAGGGCCTTGAGTGCGTCCAGATCGGCGTCAGGCGGCAAGGACCTGAGGACGTTGGTGAAGTTGAGGCCTGGGTTGCGGAAGGCCACCTTCATCAGCACCTTCTGGAGGACCCCGGCGCAGATTTTGCGTGACTCGTCGGCCAGCTGCTTCGGGATCCTCTCCCGGAGCTGCTGGAGTGCCGTCGCCACGCCCTTGAAGAATAGGCTGAGCTTGGCGCTGGGTTGAAGGCTCTCGTCGGAAGGATACCCAAAGTCATCCATCCCCAGCTGCGCCAGCTCCTCGTTGATGACGGCGGCAGTGTTCACCAGACCCTCGGTCCAGTGCTCCACTATGTCTCTGAAGGAGTTCTGGGTGACTGCAATGCTCTCCAGCAGCGCAGCGTCAGCCTTGACCTTCTCCGCCAAGGTCTTCTCCCGCTCCTTGGCGGCCTCCAGCGTCTGCGTCAGCGTAGCCAGCTTCAGCTCCAGGTCTGCTTTGGAATCCTTGGCGGTGCTGAGCTCCTTCCCCCTCTCAGCAAGAAGGCCTTGCAGCTCACCATGGGCGGCAGCATCCTTCTCGCGCTCACGCTTGAGCGCGACAAGCTCCTCGCTGCTCTTCCCAATATCGGCCTCCAGCCGCGCCACCTTCTCCTCTAGCTCTTTCTTGGCGGCCTCTGCAGTTGCCGCGGCGTCCTTTGCCTCCTTGAGCGCCCCGCCAAGTGCTCGCTCACGCTCCGCGAGCTCTTCCTCGTAGCTGTCGAGGTGGGCCTTCCACTGCACTAGCTCCCCTTCCCGCGCGGACTGCTTCTCGGCAGCCAGCCTTTGCTCCTCCTCAGCTTCGGCCTTCTCGAGAAGAAAGGCTGTGTGCTCCTCGTCGACTCGCTCCCGCTCCTGCGCCAGAGACCGGAGAGCTTCTTGATTTTGTCCCCGGAGCTCCTCCGCGCGCTTCTCCATGTCCACTCCCGCCTTCGCGACAAGCGCTTCCCGGGAAGCCAGCTTGGCTTGCCGGGTGCGGTAGAGTGACAGCAGCTTCCGCAGCACCTGCTCCTCCTCGGGCTCGCCACTGCTGCTGCCGGGCACGTCAACCAATGACAGTCCAGCAGAGGCGAGCACCTCCCCGTCAAAAGTCTCCCCCTCGACCGGCGCCCTGGAGCTCGACGCCCATGGTAGCTTAATGAAGATGTCGTCGCCGGCCTTCAAGTAGGCGCCGGGCTGGGGCCCCTCGGAGCCCGGCTCTGCGGAAGCGGCAGAGGGTTCGGCGGTCGGCGCAGCGCCCGGCGCTCCTGCGGCCTCAGGGTCGTCAGTGCGATCGCCCGACCCCTCGCCTGCTTCCGCAGCTGTAGCCCCGGTGGCCTCCTCGCCGGCGGTCTCATCGGCACCGGCACCTTCCTTGTCGGCGCCCTCTGTCTCCGTTGGCTCAATCGTAGATGGGTCTGAAGAACGAAGAAGGGAGGAAAATCAATCAAAGATCCAAGAAAGGAAAAACAGAAGAAGCAGAACCCAAGGGAAAGTTTCTGGGCAAGTGGATTACCTGCGCCAAGATCTCCAGCTGCGGCCTCGGTCGCCGCAGGATCAGCAGTGCTGTCCCTTGCCGGAGAGTCCCCCCTTGCCGGAGAGTGCTCCCTTGCCGGGGACTCCTCCCTTGGCGGCGCAGTCGAAGCAGGTGGCACTCCGGGACCGGCCTCCGGGCGCTCCTGATGAGGCTGCTCTGCTCCTTCACAAGTCAACAAGCAAGATATCAGCGAAGAAAAAAGCACTCAAGCGCGCCCGGCAGCAGAAGGCTAAACTATGAACTTACGCTGGGGGCTGCGCTGGGGGCTTCTTTGAGGAGTGATTGCCGGGTCCGTCAAGGTGATCTCGGACCCACCCCCTATCGACAAGGTGGGGTCATCTTCGATGACGATCACCGCAGCCTTGGCCCTCTTCGCCGCTCTCTGGGCCAGCGTCCTGAAAAGAAAGAAGCCCAGATTGGAGCAAGTCAGATACAAGATATAAACAGCAAGATTGAAGAACTACAAGAGCACCAAGCAGACTTACTCTTCTTCCTCCTCGTCGGAGCTAAGCGCGGAAAGATCGAAGTCCGGCCCTCCTCCGGTGCGGCGAGGTGGAGGAGTAGGATCCCTTGCCCGCTTGGCGGGGGCAGTGGCGGTGGCCCGGGAAGATCCCGCTCCAGTTGCCGCTGTCGCGTGAGGCGCTCCCGCGGCAACATTTCTTGCCGCGGTAGAGCGCGTCGCGCGGCTCGGCGGCTGTGGAGCCGGCTGCCGCCCCGCTGCGTCCCCGGCCCTGCGAAGGCGCCTCCTTGGCGGGGCCAGGGGCTCCGCCTGCGGCAAACTCTCTGAAGGCTCAGCCTCCTCCTCGCCGGCCTCGCTCGACTCGGCTTCGGAACCGGCAGGCTCCTCTTCACCCATGAACTCCGCGCATTCGGCAAGGTTTGCCGCCTCTGCATCCTCTGCCTCCTCCATGGTGAACCCGAATGCGCCCGCGGCAGCTGCAGCCGCAGCCTCTTCCGCCCTAGTCGCGATAAGCTGCAGCTCCTCGTCGGTGGTGTCATGGGTGAGGCTCTTCTGCTCGTCAGCGCGGACCGGTACTTCCTCCAACGTGTCGAAGAACGCTCGCACAACCTCATCCGCAGGCTCTTGCCAAGTTGGCACGATGCCTTGTGAATCGCACAACGGCATCATGGCGCGGATCCGGTCAAGCGAAGAGTTATTGCACAAAGGAACTACGCCCCTCCGTAGTGTGAATGGGTGTTGGGGGTCGCGTTTGAATAACTCCAAGAGCATTGCGTCCAACTCCAAGACGGTGAAGTTGTAGTTGAGGCCCGGCCGCAGTCTCATGATGTCCGCCGAGTTCTTGAACTCCCAGGCGGGCCTCCCCCTCTCCTGCAGGGGGGCAATGCGGCGGCGGAGGAAATCTGCCCCGACAGCACCTACGGTGAGCCCGGCAAGCCTGAGGCGAAGAATCCTAGTGATGGCGATCTTCAGCCTCTCGTCTTCCGGGGTCACGTTGCTCCAGTCATTGCCGCGCACTATTGGAGTTTGGCACACGGCGGTGAAGGGCTGCGGATTCTCCTCGATGATCCAGCACCACTCCGCTCTCCACTCCTCCCACTTGCTGCGGAGCTCACCATCCAAGTAAGCCTCCTTCTTGCCGACTCTCGAGACCCAGGCAATCCCTCCGGCAAGCGGCTCTCCTCTCTCTACCCGAGGAATGAAGTAGTGGCGGAAAAGGGCAACACTAGGGTGGACTCCGACAAAGTTTTCGCACAAGTGTGCGAAAACTGCCATGGTCAGGACAGCATTGGGGGTGAAGTCAAGGAGGCGGAAGCCATATGTGTTCATAATGTCACAGAAGAACTCCGAGAAGGGCGGACAGAGCCCACAATAGAAGAATAGTGGGAAGAACGGGTACCCATTTGGAGCCAGCTTCGAAGCGGTAGCCGGGAGTACCCTCATGCGCGGATGCGCACGCGTCTCCATCGCCCAAAAGAGGTAGAAGTACTCCCTCAGCTCCTGCACGCCGAGCTGGGGGGTGAAGATCACCCGCTCCTTCCGCAGCGCCGCGAGCCACTGCGCCTCGGCCGACTTCACACCCTTTCCCTTGTCGGCTTTCGGGCCCATGGCGGAGGTGGTGGAGAAGGTCGACGGCGTGGTGATGCTGGTGGCAATGGGGGGGGGCGGAGCGCTGCTCTCTCGGCTTCGAGAAGAAGGGGGGAGCGACGGAGTTTGTGAAGAAGGAATAGCAGCAACCAGCGAGGGGGAACGAACTGCCCCTGTTTCCTCTACTTATAAAGAGGGACGGGGCGGACGTTTCGCCCTTCCTAATAAACAACCACCCACGATCTCCCCCACGATGCCGCATTCAACGCGTGCTGTTATGGGGGAGCGCGGTGGATACGGAGCGAGATTTGGTGTAGCCCAGCCCGCGTGTGCCCGTGCCCTGTCTTGGGCCTGGCCCAACAGCGCTCGGCACCGTGTCTGGCCCAGGCCCGGGGGCTCCTGTCGGTGTACTAGAATAGGGGTACCCTAGTACCCCGAACTTGTGCACGGGCAGTTGCAGCACCCCGCGGCAAGGCTTGCCAGGCGAACGCCAAGACCCTCCAGGGTTCCCTTGGAGCCATCCAAGAGCAAAGTATATAAGCTAAGGAGACAAGACCCCGGCAGGAGGAGCTTGCCGGGAAGGCCAACCAAGGCACACCAAGGAACTTGCCGCGACGCACCACGCGCTCCGGCAAGGCGACAAGGCCCCGGCAAGAGGAGCTTGCCGGGAAGACTAAACAAGGTACCCCGAAGCCCGGCGAGTGACAAGCCTCCGGGCCCGACAAGATAGCAGTAGCGGCAAGGCACTTGCCGCGGCAGGCGGCCACTCTGCGCCCACACTCCAGCGCATCCACCAACGTGTCGCTCTGGGGGCCTCTCCGGGCGCGCGTGGTGGGAGGCTGTGCAGCCAGCGGTGCGCAGTGGCATGCGAAGCTGACAAGATCGCCATCGTGGCGAACGGTGGCGCCCCTAACGGTCCTTTTCTGCACTGTTCGGGCGACTCAGACGGGCATTTAATGCCCTTGTCCCCTGCCGTCAGAGTTAGGTAGGGTGCACTGTACAAGCAACTGTACCAACTACCTCACTTTTTACGTTTTTACCCTCCTCTGCGTTGCCACCTGTTGGTGACCCCTTTAGCGTATAAAAGGAGGCCCATGCGCAACGTAGGGAGGGTTCAGTTCGTTGGGTTCGAAGCCTCAGACAGTCGGCTTTGATCCATTGGTAGCCCAGAAAACACATCATTCTCGCTCGAGAGCAAGAACACCAGATAATACAACCAGACAAGCAGCAGTAGGAGTGTTATCTCTCCGGAGAGCGCCGAAGCTGGGTAAACTGCTCGTGTGCCTCGCCTCGATCTGCTCTTCGTGCGATCTCCGCCCCCCGCCGAACCGAAAGGGGCCCGGTCCGCCGGCCCCATAGGTGTTCGTGGATCAGTTTTCCCCGACAAATAGATATCAATATGCGTGAGTAGGGATTGCCATGCAACGGATGCACTAGAGCTATAAGTATATGAAAGCTCAAGAGGAAACTAAGTGGGTGTGCATCCAACTTGCTTGCTCACGAAGACCTAGGGCATTTTGTGGAAGCTCATCATTGGAATATACAAGCCAAGTTCTATAATGAAAATTTCCCACTAGTATATGAAGGTGATAATAAAGGAGACTCTCTACTATGAAGATTATGGTGCTACTTTGAAGCACAAGTGTGGTAAAAGGATAGTAGCATTGTCCCTTCTCTCTTTTTCTCTCATTTTTTTATTTGGGCCTTTTCTCCTTTTTTATGGCCTCTTTTTTTCATCTGGAGTCTCATCCCGACTTGTGGGGGAATCATAGTCTCCATCATCCTTTCCTCATTGGGACAATGCTCTAATAATGATGATCATCACACTTTTATTTTCTTACAACTCAAGAATTACAACTCGATACTTAGAACAAGGTATGACTCTATATGAATGCCTCCGGCAGTGTACCGAGATATGCAATGACTCATGAGTGACATGAATGAAAGAATTATGAATGGTGGCTTTGCCACAAATACAATGTCAACTACATGATCATGCAAAGCAATATGACAATGATGGAGCGTGTCATAGTAAACGGACTGGTGGAAGGTTGCATGGCAATATATCTCGGAATGGCTATGGAAATGCCATGATAGGTAGGTATGGTGGCTGTTTTCAGGAAGGTATATGGTGGGTGTATGATACCGGCGAAAGGTGCGCGGTATTAGAGAGGCTAGCAATGGTGGAAGGGTGAGAGTGCGTATGATCCATGGGCTCAACATTAGTCATAAGAACTCATATACTTATTGAAAAAATCTACAAGTTATCGAAGCAAAGTATTACGCGCATGCTCCTAGGGGGATAGATTGGTAGGACAAGACCATCGCTCGTCCCCGACCGCCACTCATAAGGAAGACAATCAATAAATAAATCATGCTCTGACTTCATCACATAACGGTTCACCATACGTGCATGCTACGGGAATCACAAACTTTAACACAAGTATTTCTCAAATTCACAACTACTCAACTAGCATGACTCTAATATCACCATCTCCATATCTCAAAACAATTATCAAGTATCAAACTTCTCATATTATTCAACACACTCATAAGAGAATTTTATTATTAATCTTGTATACCTAGCATATTAGGATTATTTAAGCATATTACCATGCTATTTAAGACTCTCAAAATAATCTAAGTGAAGCATGATAGATCAATAGTCTCTATAAAACAAATCCACCACCGTGCTCTAAAAGATATAAGTGAAGTAATATAGCAAAACTATATAACTCAAAAGATATAAGTGAAGCACATAGATTATTCTAATAATTTCCGAGTCATGTGTGTCTCTCTCAAAAGGTGTGTACAGAAAGGATGATTGTGGTAAACTAATAAATAAAGACTCAAATCATACAAGACGCTCCAAGTAAAACACATATCATGTCGTGAATAAAAATATAGCTCCAAGTAGAGTTACCGATAGAAGTAGACGAAAGAGGGGATGCCTTCCGGGGCATCCCCAAGATTTGGCTTTTAGGTGTCCTTAGATTATCTTGGGGGTGCCATGGGCATCCCCAAGCTTAGGCTATTGCCACTCCTTGTTCCATAATCCATCAAATCTTTACCCAAAACTTGAAAACTTCACAACACAAAACTTAAAGTAGAAAATTTTGTGAGCTCCGTTAGCGAAAGAAAACAAAATACCACTTCAAGGTACTGTAATGAACTCATTCTTTATTTATATTGGTTTTAAACCTACTTTATTAAAACTTCCCTATGGTTTATAAATTATTTTACTAGCCATAGGTTCATCAAAATAAGCAAACAACACACGAAAAACAGAATCTGTCAAAAACAGAACAGTCTGTAGTAATCTGTAGCTAGCGCAAGATTTGGAACCCCAAAAATTCTAAAATAAATTTCTGGACATGAGTAATTTATCTATTAATCATATTCAAAAATAATTAACTAAATAGAACTTTCCAAATAAAATGGCAGCAGTTCTCGTGAGCGCTAAAGTTTCTGTTTTTTACAGCAAGATTAACAAGACTTTCGCCAAGTCTTCCCAACGGTTCTACTTGGCAAAAACACTAATTAAACATAAAAAACACAACCAAAACAGAGTCTAGATAAATTATTTATTACTAAACAGGAGCAAAATCAAGGAATAAAAATAAAATTGGGTTGCCTCCCAACAAGCGCTATCGTTTAACGCCCCTAGCTAAGCATAAAAAACAAGGATAGATCTAAGTATTGCCATCTTTGGTAGGTAATTTTTCAATGAGGCATCTACCGTCCTTAGGAATTTCTTTCTTTTCATTGATTATCAAACTTTTAGTCACAAGATCGAAAAAATCATTAGCAGCAAATGGTTCCTTAATGATAACAAAAAGATTAGGATGAACACTTATAGATTTGAGATCCGCAGTTTCTTTGCTAGAAGATTCACCTTTATTTTTAGGAACATGCATAAGCTTGGAAATTTTAGTTGGAGGACTTGGAGTATTATTTACATAAGAAAAAGCGGTTCCCAAGTTGGTAATGATACCCTCAAGTTTATCGATTCTAATGGAATCATGATTTATTCTTTCATTAACTCTAGGTTCCTTCTTTTTAATATTTTTCAAAGTTACTCCTACTTTAGATCCATACTGGGTAATTTGGTTGTGGATCTTTTTATCGAAATTTTCAATTAACTCGACGGTAGCAACTTTATTTTCAATAATTTCAAGTTTTCGCATTACATGCTCCAAAGTTAACATAGTTCCATCAACCAAAAGAGGTGGTGAGCCAAACAAATCTATCATAGCATTATAAGAATTAAAAGTATGTCTACCCAAGAAGTTCCCTCCGGTAATGGTATCAAGGATATATCTGTGCCAAGGAGTAGTGCCTACATAAAAATTGCGAAGAAGAACGGAAGTAGATTGCTTCCTGGTAGATCTATTTTGAGCATTGCAAATTCTATACCAGGCGTCTTTTAGATTTTCTGCCTCCCTTTGCTTAAAATTTAGAACTTCATTCTCGGGAGACAACGGAGAAGATAGAGGACTAGCCATAACGACAAGCAATTGAAAGGAGGCGAACGGGAAAGAGAGGGAGGATAGAGAGAGAGAGAGGACGAATAAAATGGCAAGGGTGAAGTGGGGGAGAGGAAAACGAGAGGCAAATGGCAAATAATGTAATGCGGGAGATAAGTGTTTGCGATGGGTACTTGGTATGTTTGACTTTTGTGTAGACCTCCCCGGCAATGGCGCTAGAAATCGTTCTTGCTACCTCTTGAGCACTTGCGTTGGTTTTCCCTTGAAGAGGAAAGGGTGGTGCAGCAAAGTAGGTAAGTATTTCCCTCAGTTTCTAAGAACCAAGGTATCAATCCAGTAGGAGGCTACGCGTGAGTCCCTTGCACCTACACAAAACAAATAAATCCTCGCAACCAACGCGATAAGGGGTTGCCAATCCCTACACGGTCACTTACGAGAGTGAGATCTGATAGATATGATAAGATAATACTTTTGGTATTTTTATGATAAGATGCAAAGTAAAATAAAAGCAATGAAAATAACTAAGTATTGGAAGATTAATATGATGAAGATAGACCCGGGGGCCATAGGTTTCACTAGTGGCTTCTCTCAAGAGCATAAGTATTTTATGGTGGATGAACAAATTACTATTGAGCAATTGACGGAATTGAGCATAGTTATGAGAATATCTAGGTATGATCATGTATATAGGCATCATGTCCAAGACAAGTAGACCAACTCCTGCCTGCATATACTACTATTACTCCACACATCGACCGCTATCCAGCATGCATCTAGAGTATTAAGTTCAAGAGAACAGAGTAATGCTTTAAGCAAGATGACATGATGTATAGGGATAAATTCATGCAATATGATAAAAAAACAATCTTGTTATCCTCGATGGCAACAATACAATACATGCCTTGCTGCCCCTACTGTCACTGGGAAAGGACACCGCAAGATTGAACCCAAAGCTAAGCACTTCTCCCATTACAAGAAAGATCAATCTAGTAGGCCAAACCAAACTGTTAATTCGAAGAGACTTGCAAAGATAACCAATCATACATAAAAGAATTCAGAGAAGATTCAAATATTGTTCATAGATAAACTTGATCATAAACCCACAATTCATCGGTCTCAACAAACACACAACAAAAGAAGATTACA
This sequence comes from Triticum aestivum, assembly GCF_018294505.1. Lineage (NCBI taxonomy): Eukaryota > Viridiplantae > Streptophyta > Magnoliopsida > Poales > Poaceae > Triticum > Triticum aestivum. The sequence goes on from NC_057797.1 coordinate 729,591,206, forward strand.
TCGAATAGATCTCCACAAGAGATGGGGATAACTTTGTATTGAGATCCAAAAAGAGAGAAGAAGCCATCTAGCTAATAACTATGGACCCGTAGGTATGAGGTAAACTACTCACACTTCATCGGAGAGGCTATGGTGTTGATGTAGAAGCCCTCCGTGATCGATGCCCCCTCCGGCGGAGCTCCGGAACAGGCCCCAAGATGGGATCTCGTGGATACAGAAAGTTACGGTAGTGGAATTAGGGTTTTGGCTCCGTATATGATCGTTTGGGGGTACGTAAGTATATATAGGAGGAAGAAGTATGTCGGTGGAGCAACAGGGGGCCCACGAGGGTGGAGGGCGTGCCTCAGGGGGGGGGGGGGTAGGCGTGCCCCCTACCTCGTGGCCTCCATGTTGGTTGCTTGACGTAGGGTCCAAGTATCCTGGGTCTTGTTCGTTCAAAAAATCACGTTCCCGAAGGTTTCATTCCGTTTGGACTCTGTTTGATATTCCTTTTCTTCAAAACCCTAAAATAGGCAAAAAAACAACAATTCTGGGTTGGGCCTCCGGTTAGTAGGTTAGTCCCAAAAATAATATAAAGTGTATAATAAAGCCCAATAATGTCCAAAAGAGTAGATAATATAGCATGGAGCAATCAAAAATTATAGCTACGTTGGAGACGTATCAAGTCCCGCTCGGCCCCTCGTCCTCTTCCCGCAGCAGCCCTCGCCCCCACGCCTGGCCCGAGCGCCTCTCCTCTCCTGCACCTCGTCCCCAGAGCCGTTCAGCCGCACCACGCCCTCAAGTGCCCAGCCTCCCTCCGTTTCGTCCCTACCTTCTTCCAACGTCGCCGGAGCCGCCCATGGTGCCATTCCCCTTCACCATCGACGACTAGAGCCAACGCTCGCTGCTTCCTGCATTGAGGAGCCTCCGCGCCAAGTCCCTGTGCCGCGCCTCCTACCCTGAGCGCCACCCATGGCGCCCTCGTTCCCGAGCACGGCGACTTCCACCGCCCAGGGCCCCAGCTTCCTCTCCGTCCTGGTCTCCTCCGCCACTCCCGGCGAGCGCGACGTGGGAGCACCGCCTGCACCGCTGCTGCCGTCTCGAACCTCTCCTGCCGCCCCCCAGGACCCACCGCTCTGCCTCGCCTCCCACCCTTCTGTCCCTGCGTCGTCTGCCCAGTCGCCCACTTCACGCTCGAGCTCCCTGCTTCCTGCCGCTGAACACGACCATATCCTACCCGACACCCTGGCTGCTGCTACAAGACCACCGAACAGGGAAGATCACCAAGTACCACGACACCGAAGACCCAAACTCCATCAAAACCAGTACTCGAAGACCCTAGGGTGCGCCAAGTTCCTCTTCGATACGTGTACGATTACCGTCACCATGGATCTGGACCGACAAGTACCTTGACGCCCAATGCATAGAACAACTACTGCCGCCGACGACTCGGGTAGCAGAAATGCCAAGTACCCCTTCGAGATGACGAGACCGGCAAGTTAGAATGGCCCCATGTACCTCTTCGAAATGACCGAGTACCATTACCATCGGGCGCTTGAACGACTACAGGCCGAAACGTTAAGTTCCTCGATGAACCGTGTACGACTACCGTTTCCCATGGATTCACCTAAGTACCACGAAATGGACGACTCTACAAGTTCAACTACAGTTGCGGTGTACGACTACCGGCTCCTCGGAGATGTTGGGTTCATCAAGTTCTTCTTCGGAAAAGTACCACTACTTCCATGACGATACGTGAACAACTACCCTCGTTGAAGGCCGTCGAGTGAACAACTACCATCGACGTGTACGAATACTTCATGCACGTGTACCGAACGACCCCGGAGACCTATGTTGCACCAAGTACCCCCTCGTTAACCCGAACATCTACAGGAAAACGTGTACCACTTTCGTCGAGGACCGATAGTACCACTACTTCAACTACCATCGCGAGAACATCTACTTCCACCACTTCCACTACGAACTCGTTCCGCTCTGGAATTGCATGCTTTGAAGGTATAACCCCGAGACGGCGCCCGTGAACGAATGAATGCATGTTGTATGGGATGCACCCTTGTTCTCCTCGAGTCCAAATTGTCGGTGCATGTTGCCCCTCTTTTGCCTTGTCGCTGACATGTGGGAACCCGGTATCTGGGAGCACCCCACCATCCTTGCATGGCACGCTCCCGTCACTTTTCCTTTTGCACCGGTATCTCCCTGAGCTACCGGAACCGGAATGTTGCCGTGGCACCATTTCCGTTGTCATTGTCGTGGCACCTCTTTCGTTTCCGCCACGATGACAAATGCTTCATAACATGCTCTTATCAACATTTTTCATAAAAATTGCATCCAACTTGAATATGTCATCCGCATCATGATAACAACACCAAGAATGTTTAAATTGTTGTTCGCTTAAATTGCTAAATGCATATGAGGATTTACCAAAATTGTTGTTTGATGTTTCCGGCCTCATTTAAAATGCCTAACTGTGTATTTTACTCATGTTACACCTCTTGCCATGTTTAATAACATTTAATATTGTTGGGTACATAAACGGGAGAGAACTAAATAATCAAATGTGGTGTTTCGTCAATATGCACCTTCTTACATATTGAGCTCCACTTAACTTGTAGTTTTGTTTGTGCACTTTGCCATGCCATGCATATTTAAACCGGACATGCATCATCCTTGGTTGTGCATCATGCCATGATTATGTGATGGTTGTTTACCATGTTGTTTGCTTCTTTCCGGTGTTCCTTCCTCGGGTTAGTTCCAATAACATCACGTTTGTGAGGATTCGTTCGACTACGTCCAGTTGTCTTCTTCATGGACTCATTCTTCTTCCTTGCGGGATCTCAGGCAAGATGACCATACCCTCGAAATCAATTCTATCTTTGCTTGCTAGTTGTTCGCTCTATCGCTATGTCGCGCTACCTACCACTTGCTATATCATGCCTCCCATATTGCCATGTCAAGCCTCTAACCCACCTTCCTAGCAAACTGTTGTTTGGCTATGTTACCGCTTTTGCTCAGCCCCTCTTATAGCGTTGCTAGTTGCAGGTGAAGATGAAGTTTGTTCCTTGTTGGAACATGGATATTGATGGGATATCATTATTATATCTTATTTACTTTAATGCATCTATATACTTGGTAAAGGGTAGAAGGCTCGGTCTTATGCCTAGTGTTTTGTTCCACTCTTACCGCCCTAGTTTCCGTCATACCAGTGTTATGTTCCTTGATTTTGCATTCCTTACGCGGTTGGGTGTTATGGGAACCCCTTGACAGTTCGCTTTGAATAAAACTCCTCCAGCAAGGCCCAACCTTGGTTTTACCTTTTGCCACCTAAGCCTTTTTCCCTTGGGTTCCGTGGACTCAAGGGTCATTTTTCTTTTAACCCCCCCCCCCCTGGCCAGTGCTCCTTTGAGTGTTGGTCCGAAATGGGCAGCCTGTGGGGCCACCTGGGGGCAACTCGAGGGTTGGTTTTACTCGTAGCTTGACCTATCCGGTGTGCCCTGAGAACGAGATATGTGCGACTCCTATCGGGATTTGTCAGCACATCGGGCGGCTTTGCTGGTCTTGTTTTACCATTGTCGAAATGTCTTGTAACCGGGATTCTGAGACTGATCGGGTCTTCCTGGGAGAAGGAATATCCTTCGTTGACCGTGAGAGCTTGTGATGGGATAAGTTGGGACACCCCTGCAGGGTATAAACTTTCGAGAGTCGTGCCCGCGGTTATGTGGCAGATGGGAATTTGTTGATATCCGGTTGTAGAGAACTTGACACTTGACTTAATTAAAATGCGTCAACCGCGTGTGTAGCCGTGATGGTCTCTTTCCAACGGAGTCCGGGAAGTGAACACGGTTCTTGTGTTATGCTTGAACGTAAGTAGTTTTAGGATCACTTCTAGTTCACGACCGCTGTGTTGCTTCTCTTCTCGCTCTTATTTGCGTATGTCAGCCACCATATATGCCTAGTGCTTGCTGCAGCTCCACCTCACTACCTTACCCTACCCATAAGCTTAAATAGTCTTGATCTCGCAGGTGTGAGATTGCCGAGTCCTCGTGGCTCACAGATACTTCCAAATAGTTGCATGTGCCGATGATACCAGTGCAGGTGACGCAACCCAGCTCAAGTGGGAGCTCGATGAAGATCTTGATCGTTGTTTTGTTTCGTTTCTTGTTGATCAGTAGTGGAGCCCAGTTGGGACAACCGGGGATCTAGCATTTGGGGTTGTCTTATTTTATTTTGGTTCCGTAGTCGGACCTTGATTGTACTCTGGATGATGTATGTTTAACTTGTTGTTTTTGTGAAGTGGCGATTGTAAGCCAACTCTTTATCCATTTCTGATTCAGTACATGGGATTGTGTGAAGATTACCCCACTTGCGACCAAACCACCATGCGTTTATGCCTCTAAGTCGTGCCTCGACACGTGGGAGATATAGCCGCATCGTGGGTGTTACAAGTGGGTGTTACAATCTTCGCCACCCAGCAAGGCGCACTCCGGCTACACCCAGACCCGGCGCAACCCCGCCCTGACGGCTGCCGGCAGCTTGGGCGACGAGCCGGCCCTGGAAGATCGACGCCGGCTTGGTCCTTCCGTTCAACTCGGCCGACGTCCGACTTCGGTCGACCTGGCCGCACGTGGCGCGGTCGCCAGCCGGCTCGGCCCCCGCGCCATCGACGACACCGACGCCCGCCACCGCCTCGACCGACTCGCCCTCTCCTAGGAGCTGGAGGAGAGCAGCCCTGTTGGGCCAACGTGCTTCGGTCCGCGCATCCGGGAAGAGCCCTTTACTAAAGGGTTCACGCTTCCCCGCGACACCCCAAGTACAACGGCACCGTGAAGCCGGAGGACTGACTCACCGACTACACCACCGCCATCGGCATCGCTGGCAGCAACCACCGACTCGCCGTACGTTACACGCCGCTCATGGTCCAGGGGTCGGTTCGCATGTTGTTGAACGGCCTGCCGGTGGGCAGCATCAACACGTGGGTCGGTTTCGAGCAAGCATTCGTACGCAACTTCACCGGGACCTACCGGTGATGCGGTCGCCCCAGCCAGCTCGCCATGTGTGTGCAGGGGCCGGCAGAAACTGGCCGCGAGTACCTCGCACGCTGGACCGAGCTCCGGAAGAGCTGCGAGGACGTCCACGAAGTCCAGGCAATCCAGTACTTCGTCAACGGGTGCCGAGATGGCACCCTCCTCAAGCACAAGCTCTTGCGCTCCGAGCCGGCCACCATGGCCGCGCTCATGGTAACTGCAGACAAGTACGCCAACACTGACTCCGCCATGAAGATCCAAGTGGCACTGGATGAAGCCGGAAAGGCAAAGCCGGTTCCCCCTCCAAAGCAGGTCGGCGAAGGAAGCCGGCAGCATCACAACCAACAGAACAACAAGCACAAGGCCGACCAGCCGGCCCAGCGCTATGACAACTGACTCGTCGCGGCTGCCGAACAGGCACCCGCGGCCGATCTGGCCGCCAAGCACCGGCAGACTGGCAAGACCGTGTGGCAGCCCTCCATGAGTTTCGGGGAGATGCTCGACGCTCCCTACAAGCATCACTGTGGCATGAGGCCGTCCACGCACACGGTTCGGCAGTGCACCATCACCAAGCACAGCATGAGGGGCGACATCCCGCCTCCTCCGGCCCCGGCTCCGGGAGCAGGGCAGTCACCTCCGCCTCCTCCACCGCCCCCGGCTGGCGGCATGATGCGCGATGATGTCTACCCCGCCTAGAATGCGACTTGCGTCGTCTTCACCAGCCTCGGCGACGACAAGTGTAGCAAGCGCCTGCTCCAGCGGGAAGTGAACACCATCATCCCAGCCAAGTCGGAGTTCATGCACTGGTCAGAGCGCCAGGTCACGTGGACCCGGGTGGACCACCCGGCTGTCATGCCGAACCCGGGTGGCTACGCCCTCGTCCTCAACCCTACCATCATCGCACCCCGGCGCACGTGCAAGTTCTCCTGGGTTCTCATCGACGGCGGCAGCAGCATCAACATCCTCTACCGCGACACCATGACCAAGCTCGGCCTCGAGGCCAAGGACCTGGAGCCGGCCCATACGATCTTCCACGGCATCGTTCCTGGCCTCTCCTGCTCTCCGATCGGCCGCGTCTGGCTCGACGTCCTGTTCGGTGACAGCGAGCACTTCCGATGCGAGCCACTTTGGTTTGAGGTGGTGGACCTGTCCAGCGGGTACCATGCGCTGCTGGGCCGGCTCGCGCTCGCCAACTTCATGGCGGTCCCCACTATGCTTACCTGAAGATGAAGCTACCGGGTCCGAAGGGCCTCATCACTATCACCGGCGACTACCGCAAGTCCTGGAGTGCACCCGAGACGGCGCCAAGCTGGCCGAGTCGCTGGTCATAGCCGAGGAGCGGCGCCAGCTCGACCGGATTGTCGCCTGATACGTCTCCAACGTATCTATAATTTTTGATTATTCTGTTTTGGATGTTTAATGGGCTTTAATATGCTTTTTTTGGGACTAACCTATTAAGCGGAGGCCCAGTGCCGGTTGCTGTTTTTTTGCCTATTTCAGTGTTTCGCAGAAAATGAATATCAAACGAAATCCAAATGGAACGAAACCTTTGCGAGGATCTTTCTTGGAACAAACGCAGTCCAGGAGACTTGGAGTGGAAGTCAGAGATGCTACGAGGCAGCCATGAGGCAGGAGGGTGCACCCAGGGGGGTAGACGTGCCCCCCACCCTCGTGGGCCCCTCGTAGCTCCACCGACCTACATTTTTCACCTATATATACTCTTATACACTGAAAACATCCAGGGGAGCCACGAAACCACTTTTCCACCGCCGCAACCTTCTGTACCTGTGAGATCCCATCTTGGGGCCTTTTCCGGCGATCTGCCGGAGGGGGGATCAATCACTGAGGGCTTCTACATCAACATCATAGCCTCTCCGATGATGTGTGAGTAGTTTACCACCGACCTTCGGGTCCATAGTTATTAGCTAGATGGCTTCTTCTCTCTCTTTGGTTCACAATACAAAGTTCTCCTCAATGTTCTTGGAGATATATTCGATGTAATACTTTTTGCGGTGTGTTTGCCGAGATCCGATGAATTGTGGGTTTATGATCAAGATTGTCTATGAACAATATTTGATTCTTCTCTGAATTCTTATATGCATGATTTGATATCTTTGCAAGTCTCTTCGAATTATCGGTTTAGTTTGGCCTACTAGATTGATCTTTCTTGCAATGGGAGAAGTCCTTAGGTTTGGCTTCAATCTTGCGGTGCTCGATCCCAGTGACAGAAAGGGAACCGACACATATTTTATTGTTGCCATCGAGGATAAAAGGATGGTGTTTATATCATATTTCTTGAGTTTATCCATCTACATCATGTCATCTTGCTTAATGCATTACTCTATTCTTATGAACTTAATACTCTAGATGCATGCTGGATAGCGGTCGATGTGTGGAGTAATAGTAGTAAATGCAGAATCGTTTCAGTCTACTTGACACAGACGTGATGCCTATGTTCATGATCATGCCTAGATATTCTCATAAGTATGCGCTTTTCTATCAATTGCTCGACGGTAATTTGTTCACCCACAATAATATACGCTATCATGAGAGAAGCCACTAGTGAAACCTATGGCCCCCGGGTCTACTTTACATCAAATAAGTTTCCAATCTATAATTCTAGTTTACTATCTATTTATTTTGAAATCTTTATTTTCCAATCTATACAACAAAAATACCAAAAATATTCATCTTATTATCTTTATCAGATCTCACTTTTGCAAGTGGCCGTGAAGGGATTGACAACCCCTTTATCATGTTGGTTGCAAGGTTCTTGATTGTTTGTGTTAGTACTAGGTGATTTGCGTGTAGTCTCCTACTAGATTGATACCTTATTTCTCAACAACTGAGGAAAATACTTACGCTACTTTGCTGCATCACCCTTTCCTCTTCAAGGGAAAACCAATGCATGCTCAAGAGGTAGCATAGAACTGGCCAACGAAATGCCAGCCGTGTCGATCCCAGCCGAGGAGCCGACGGACGAAGCCTCATTCAAGCCCTCCAAGGAGACCAAGAAAGTGTAGCTGAACCCGAAAGACCCCAGCTGCAGCAAGTACGTTGTCATAGGCACCCGCCTCTACAGCAAATAGGAAGGCGAGCTCTGATACGTCTCCAACGTACCTATAATTTTTTATTGCTCCATGCTATATTATCTACTATTTTGGACATTATTGGGCTTTATTATCCACTTTTATATTATTTTTGGGACTAACCTATTAACCAGAGGCCCAACCCAGAATTGCTGTTTTTTGCCTGTTTTAGGGTTTCGAAGAAAAGGAATATCAAACGGAGTCCAAACGGAACGAAACCTTCGGGAATGTGATTTTCTCAACAGATAAGACCCGGGAGACTTGGACCCTACGCCAAGGCACGTAGCAGAAGGCCATGAGGTAGGGGGGGGGGGCGCCCTACCTACCAGGCGCGCCCCCCACCCTCGTGGGCCCCCTATTGCTCCACCGACGTACTTCTTCCTCCTATATATACCCACGTACCCCCAAAGGATCAGATACGAAGAAAAAATCGTAATTCCACCACCGTAACTTTCTGTATCCACGAGATCCCATCTTGGGGCCTGTTCCGGAGCTCCACGGGAGGGGGCATCGATCACGGAGGGCTTATTCATCAACACCATAGCCCCTCCGATGAAGTGTGAGTAGTTTACCTCAGACCTACGGGTCCATAATTAGTAGCTAGATGGATTCTTCTCTCTTTTTGGATCTCAATACAATGTTCTCCCCCTCTCTTGTGGAGATCTATTCGATGTAATCTTATTTTTGCGGTGTGTTTGTTGAGACTGATGAATTGTGAGTTTATGATCAAGTCTATCTATGAATAATATTTGAATCTTCTATGAATTCTTTTATGTATGATTGGTTATCTTTGCAAGTCTCTTCGAATTATCAGTTTGGTTTGGCCTACTAGATTGATCTTTCTTGCAATGGGAGAAGTGCTTAGCTTTGGGTTCAATCTTGCGGTGTCCTTTCCTGGTGACAGTAAGGGCAGCAAGACACGTATTGTATTGTTGCCATCGAGGATAACAAGATGGGGTTTTCTTCATATTGCATGAGTCTATCCCTCTACATCATGTCACCTTGCTTAAGGCGTTACTCTGTTTTTAACTTCATACTCTAGATGCATGCTGGATAGCGGTCGATGAGTGGAGTAATAGTAGTAGATGCAGGCAGGAGTCGGTCTACTTGTCTCGGACGTGATGCCTATATACATGATCATACCTAGATATTCTCACAACTATGCTCAATTCTGTCAATTGCTCAACAGTAATTTGTTCACCCACCGTAGAATACTTATGCTCTCGAGAGAAGCCACTTGTGAAACCTATGGCCCCGGGTCTATCTTTATCATATCAATCTCCTACTACTTAGTTATTTACTTTTCTATTTACTTTTCCTTTATTTTACTTTGCATCTTTATCATAAAAATACCAAAAATATTATCTTATCTTATCATATCTATTAGATCTCACTCTCGTAAGTGGCCATATAGGGATTGACAACCCCTATTTGCGTTGGTTGCGAGGATTTATTTGTTTTGTGTAGGTGCGAGGGACTCGCGCATAGCCTCCTACTGTATTGATACCTTGGTTCTCAAAAACTGAGGGAAATACTTATGCTACTTTGCTGCATCATCCTTTCCTCTTCGGGGAAAACCAACGCAGTGCTAAAAGAGGTAGCAAGAAGGATTTCTGGCGCCGTTGCCGGGGAGTTCTACGCAAAAGTCAACATACCAAGTACCCATGACATACCCTTATCTCCCGCATTACCTTATTTTCCATTTGCCTATCATTTTCCTCTCCCCCACTTCACCCTTGCCGTTTTATTTGCCCTCTCTCTCTATCCTCCCTCTCTTTCTCTATTTGCCTCTTTTTGCCCGCTTGCTTTTTGTTTGCTTGTGTGTTAGTTTGCTTGCTTGTCACGATGGCTCAAGATAATACTAAATTGTGTGACTTCACCAATACCAGCAACAATGATTTTATTAGCACTCTGATTGCTCCTCTTACCGATGCTAAATCTTGTGAAATTAATGCTTATTTGCTGAATCTTGTTATGAAAGATTTGTTCTATGGCCTTACTAGTGAAGATGCCGCTACCCATCTAAATAGCTTCGTTGATTTGTGTGACACGCAAAAGAAAAAAGATGTGGATAATGATATTGTTAAATTGAAGCTATTTCCTTTTTCGCTTAGAGATCGTGCTAAAGCTTGGTTTTCGTCTTTGCCTAAAAATAGTATTGATTCATGGAACAAGTGCAAAGATGCTTTTATCTCTAAGTATTTTCCTCCTGGTAAGATCATCTCACTTAGAAACGATATTATGAACTTTAAGCAACTTGATCATGAACATGTTGCACAAGCTTGGGAGAGAATGAAATTAATGATACATAATTGCCCTACTCATGGTTTAAATTTATGGATGATTATACAAAACCAGATTGAATTTTGCTTCTAGAAATCTTTTAGATTCGGCCGCGGGAGGCACTTTTATGGAAATCACTTTAGGATAAGCAACTAAACTCTTAGATAATATTATGGTTAATTATTCTCAATGGCAAACTGAAAGATCTACTAATAAAAAGGTGCATGGAAAGATGGATGAACTTATGAAATTATTTGCTAATAAAAGTGTTTCTTCTGATCCTAATGATATTCCCTTGTCTACTTTGATTGAGAATAATAATGAATCTACGGATGTGAATTTTGTTGGTAGGAACAATTTTGGTAACAACGCGTATAGAGGAAATTTCAATCCTAGGCCTTATCCTAGTAATCCCTCTAATAATTATGGTAATTCCTACAACAATTATTATGGAAATTATAATAAGATGCCCTCTGATTTTGAATCTAATATTAAAGAATTTGTTACTTCGCAAAAGAATTTTAATGCTATGATTGAAGAAAAATTGCTTAAGATTGATGATTTGGCTAGGAACGTTGATATAATTGCTCTTGATGTTGATTCTTTGAAACTTAGATCTATTCCACCTAAGCATGATATCCATGAGTCTCTCAAAGCCATGAGAATTTCCATTGATGAGTGCAAAGAAAGAACCGCTAGATGCATGCTAAGAAAGATGCCTTTATAAAAGCATGTTCTTCTAGTTCCTATGTCGCGACCGGTTTTCCAATAAAAATGTTTATCGAGAAACCAATCTTTTGATTCCAGTATGAGAAAAATCCTCCTTACTGGTAGACAAATGCTTGATACAATAAGCCAGTAGCATAAAATATATTACAGGGTCGAGCTACGGTTGCTCAACCAAATTATTACAAGCACGCCGATAATTATACATAATGGCAGATATGACACAGTGGTGTGGAGGCATACTACTGACTCGGGGATAGGGTGGTGGTGGAAAATCACAGCGGGGAGTGAGATACATGACTCTAAAACTGGCATCTCATCGAGCGTCGAGGTGAGGCTCGATGAATTTATTTAGTAGCGGAAGCGGATATAATACAGTGACCAAATCCAGGGTCGCACGAGACTGACTGGGATTCCTCTAGGCGTCGGACTTGCTATCAAATTCTTCATCCATGAGATCGCCTTCGTCAGCATCTGGCCAAATCAACAAGCCAGGTGAGTACTTGAAAGTACTCGCAAGACAGTTCGGACGTAAGATATAACAAATGCATGCATGAATGCGTCATGATTAATTTACCAATGCACATTTAATTTAGCAAACAAGGTAGATAAAAAGGGAGTCGGCGGTAGTCCGCCTGAAAACCCAACAAAATTAATTGAAAGCCGATCGGGTGTCTGAAGCGACGCCTCGAAGGGTGAACAAATAAATAAAGATCATGCCACAATCGAGCGTCTGAGCGACACCACGTAAAGGGCTTAAACTGAAAATAAAAGACATGCGTGCCATAGTCGGACGTCGGGGCGACATCACAGAAAGGGCTTATATTGAAAGTAAAGAACAGTACTGCCACAGTCGGACGTCTGAGCGACATCACAGAAAGGGCTTTTATTGAAAATAAATAATAACAATGCCACAGTCGGACGTCTGAGTGACATCGCAGAAAGGGCTTTTATTGAAAGTAAAGATAATAACAATGCCACAGTCGGACGTCTGAGTGACATCGCAGAAAGGGCTTTTACTGAAAGTAAATAATAACAATGCCACAGTCGGACGTTGTCACATCCCTAGCTTCTGGTGCTGCCTGGTGTTTGCATCATGTTTAAATTTTGAAACTTGAACTGAGGGAAATTGGAAGCCTCAAAACCCTAAATAAAAGAAGGGCAAAAACCCTAAATATCTCATTCATTGTTCCAAAATTCTCTTCTTAAATGTTTGATAATTTTTGGCAAGGGTTCTGGTCCCAACCAAAATATTGAACATTTTTAAGGATTTATTTTTGGGACTTTGAATTTAATTCATTAGCTATTTGAATTTGAATTATATTCATATAATTAGAATATAATTTCAAATATCCCTGAAATATTTTATGAGCTTTTGGAAATGTCCATCTAGCAAAATAAAAATATTCAGAGGAGTTTTTGGCATTGTTTGAATTATTTAAAATTCAAAAAAGTAGAAAAACAAATATTAAAAATAGAAAACAGAACAGAAATATAAAACAGAGCAGAGAAGACCTACCTAGCGCCCCACCTGGCGCCACCAACTGGCCCAGCCGGCCCAGCCCATCTCCACTCCCTCCCCTGTCGTCTTCCTCCCTGCCAGGAGGACGGGCACGCGCCCGGCGCGCGCGGCCACGCGCCCCGGCCACCTCCTGCTTCCCCGGCCACCTCCTGCTTCCCCGGCCCTCCTAGACGACGCCACGGGGACGCCCCCGACCCCTCGACCCTCTCTCACTCTCCCGTGTCTCTCCCTCTGTCCCTATCCTCCTCTGCTCCCTCTCTCTCGCCCGGACCGAACGGAGCCGCCGCCACCGACGAGCTCCCTCGCGGCCACCGCCACCCCCTCTCCTCCCCGACGCGCTCCCGAGCTCCGCCGGTCCTCCCTCATCCTCCTCGTCGTCTCACGCGACCAGAAGAGCCCCTGGATGCCGCTAGCCTCGCCGTTCCCCTCCTCGGCTACCGAGGATCGCCGTCGTCAAATTCGTCGCCGTTCGGCCTTCCCCGAGCTCGCCGTCCACCTCTACGGGATCCACGTGAGCTCCTCCGTCGTTTCCCCCTCTCCCCTGACTCGTTTTCTTCCTCTAACACCGACAACCGTCGGAGCCGAGAGCTCTTCGCCACCGGCCATGTCGCCGCCGTAGCCACGGTTGCCTAGAGCCGCAACCGAGCACGCAGCCGTGCTCAGTGCACCCCCAGGAGGCCATAGCACCCATCCACACCCTCTGCTGTGCTCCCTAACGCCGACTCCGAGCTCACCCGAACTCCGGCGGCTACCTAGCTCGTCGCCGGCGCCGATTCCAGCCGCCCCGACCCCAACCGACTCCACAGGAAGATGCGGCGCTCTTCCACTTATCCGTAGAGCCCCTCCTCCGTCCGTTTGGTCGCCTGAGCAAGAAACCCGAAGGCCTCCGCCGCCTCGGCCTCGCCGGCAACTCAACACCGGCGGGATTGAGTCGTTTGACCAGGGGTTTGACCCCCCTGGGTCTATGACAGGTGGGCCCCCGCCATCAGGTGATTAGTTTAAGATAATCACCACCTAATCTAACCCCCTGACACTGACATGTGGGCCCTAGTGCCCCTAATCTTTAATTAAATTAAACTAACCCCCCTGCCTAATCTGTGTCACTGACGTGTGGCCCCCACACGTCAGGTTTGACTCTGGGCGACCCAGTTGACCTGCTGACCTCAGCCTTACGCCATGCTGACGCAATATTCCTTTTCTGGAATTTAGTTTATTTTATAAATATTCAGAAAATTCCAGAAAATTGTATAAACTTCTAAAATTCATAGAAATTCAACCGTAACTCCAAATTAAATAAATTATATATGAAAAATTATCAAAAAATTCAAGGAATCCATCTGTACCATTTTCATGCATGTTAGAACAACTTATAGCTGCTGTTTAGCACAAATCAATTAAATGGCATTTGAATAATCACATATGGAGTTTAAATTTGAATCTTGTATTCAAACCAACTTCATTTAACCTATTGCTAGTTGCATTAGCTCAAAACACATTCATATTGCCATGTCATGAGCATGCATCATATTTTGCATTGCATTGATTGTGTTCTTTCTTGTTTGCCGGTATTTGTCCCCTCTCGATAGACGTGTACCGGCGATGTGATCGATGACACCGACGAAGAGCTATATTATCTTCAGAAGTGCCAGGCAAGCAAAACCCCCTTGTTCATTCCGATACAATCCCACTCTCTCGCTCCTGCTCTCTTTTACTGCATTAGGACAACACCGATTCAACTGTTACTTGCTGCCGTAGCTGAACCCCTTATCCTCTGCATGACCTGTCATTCCACAGTAAATAGATGAAACCCACTAGCATGAGTAGGAGTTGTTTGAGCCCTGTTGTGCCTACTCATTCATGTTTGTTCGTCATGCCTGCTATTGCTTAGAGTTGAGTCAGGTCTGATTCATCGGGGATGAATCAGAGGCGTGTGAACATGTCCTACTGTGTGTGAGCTAAGTGTGTGAACACGATTTGGTAAAGGTAGCGGTGAGAGGCCATGTAGGAGTACATGGTGGGTTGTCTCATTGCAGCCGTCCTCAGGAACTGAGTTCTGTGTTTGTGATCCATGACCAGCTACTACCACACATTGGAATGCTTAAGTGCCCCTCTCGACTTATTAATCAACTTGATCTCTGTCCAGGAGTTGCAACTAGTTTCTGGTGTTTGTAGGTAGTGTTAGTAGTCTACCAAGTGGCACCCGGTACAGGTGGGCTTGGGACAGACTAGGCACAGTGGCCCGGTGTACCAAGTGGCACCCGGTTGGTGGGCTTGGGAACCCTGCACACATCGTTTGGGGCCGTAAGCGACACCCCGGCCGGATCTCCTTGCGGATGGAACCCGAATAGGCGATAAACCTGGACTAGAGACTTGTTCGGTTAGTCAGGTCGTGGCCGACTCCCTCGCCCGGCTTCCGCTTGAAGGTTGCCGAGGTACATGACGTGTACAGGGCGATAAGTGGCGAAAGCGTGTGTGAATAAGTACACCCCTGCAGGGTTATCATTATCTATTCGAATAGCCGGATTCCTCGGATATGGAAACTTGGACCCCTTGCATAGTTCATAGACAAGTGAAAGTGGACACTCTAAAATACGCAAGATAAGCGTGAGTGCTATGGATGGCGTTCTCGTAGGGAGACGGGAGCGGATCCATAGTGGTGTATTGATATGGTGAATATGTGGACTCGTGTGCGCCACCTCAAAAGAGTTACTTGCAGTCGTAGTTCAGGATAGCCACCGAGTCAAAGCTGGCTTGCTGCAGTCAAACTCCACCATCCCCTTTGTTGAGAATGATGCATATGTAGTTAGATCTGATGTAAGTCTTGCTGGGTACATTTGTACTCACGTTGCTTAATTTATGTTTTTGCAGAGAGACTTCAGTCTCACTAGTAGTTACGCTTGGACTTCGACGTTTAGCTTGTTACCTCAGCTACGATCTTGTGCCCTTGGCAGGATTTGGTAGATAGTCAGGCTTCTCAGCCTTTTCCATTTATAGTTGTCTGTACTCAGACAGGTTAATCTTCCGCTTGTGCTTTGACTTGTATGCTCTGAGTGTTGGGTCAGGAGACCCATGTTTGTAATATCTCGCTCCTCGGAGCCTAATAAATACTTGAGTCGTAGAGTCATGTTGTGATGCCATGTTGTGTTTGCACATATCGAGCATATTGTGTGTATGTTATTGAAATGCTTGGTATGTGTGGGATCTGACTATCTAGTTGTTTATCTTTAGTAGCCTCTCTTACCGGGAAATGTCTCCTAGTGTTTCCACCGAGCCATGGTAGCTTGCTACTGCTCCGGAACACTTAGGCTGGCCGGCATGTGTCCTTCTTCGTTCTTGTGTCTGTCCCTTCGGGGAAATGTCACGCGATGAATACCGGAGTCCTGTTAGCCCGCTACAGCCCGGTTCACCGGAGTCCTGCTAGCCCAGTGCTACAGCCTGGATTCACTCGCTGATGACCGACACGTTCGTTGCTGGGTCATGTATGCCTGTCCCTGTAAGTTAGTGCCACTTTGGGTTCACGACTAGCCATGTCAGCCCGGATTCTTTGTCATATGGATGCTAGCGACACTATCATATACGTGAGCCAAAAGGCGCAAACGGTCCCGGGCCAGGTAAGGTGGCACCCGTGGGAATACCGTGCGTGAGGCCGCAAAGTGATATGATGTGTTACATGCTAGATCGGTGTGACTTAGGATCGGGGTCCTGACAGACGTCTGAGCGACATCGCAGAAAGGGCTTTTATTCACAAGTAAAAATACTCATAATAAATATTCAACTCATGATAATAAACGGGTTGGTCCATCCACAGGAATAAACATTTAACCGGACTTAGCACTCATGTGATTCACCGGAGTCTCTGTCATCAAAACTGACACTTGTCAGGATAAGATAATACCGAACTTGGACATGGAATAGATGATTCAAAGGAATATATGACTCTGTAGAGTTTGTACGAAAATTTTTCCCACAGCCAACGGATTTCCGTAGTCACGAAGGACTAGTTCCGTTTATGGTATTTCGGAAGAAAACACAGCTAACCAGTACACACCCATCCTACCTCTCGATGCCAGGAATCACCCTAGACATCGTCCAAGAAAAACTTTTGAGACGGGGAGATCACAATCTCGAATAGCATGGGATCAAATTTATATACGCGCGCTCTAAGGGGTGCCCCCCTCTCGGTCCCAACCAGAAACACCCATGCCCCCTGACCGGATGACTGGCTTTAATCCAGGGCCATGGAACCATCATCACGGCCTCTCCTTTTGGTGTGTAACTAGAAAGCGGTTTGCAACTTACTAAGCCATATTCCTTGCGGAAAACATGTGGTAGTACAGGGAAGGAAAAATGGAAGGAACTGGACCGATACGGGTTGACACTGAAGTCATATAGTCTGGCATAAGACTGGCATGCTACAACACTGCCATCTTACCCATCCTCATGCCAACACATGGCCATGCATACTCACATCCATCCACTTATGGATTTTCGAAACTCACTTGCCTCATCGTTGCATGTAACATGACATTCGTCGGTATGCTCATCAACATGCCATGAAACTACTTAATGCAAACATGCCAAAACAATCATCATATCAAAAGTTCAAACATGCTTGCCTGGTTCAGAGTAGTCGGAGCCTAGCTCGATGAAGTTCGCGGTCCCGTCACCTCCTTCGGTATCTACGGTATAAAGAAAACACACGCGCTAACGTAAATACCGAGAGGTGCACACAAATTATTCCAAATATTTTTCAAATAACTCTGATAAAAAACTAGACAAAATTCTGAAGAGGACAGAAAAAGAATCAATCAAAATATATTTTTGTTTAAAAGTTATAAAGGTTTTTGTCCAGGGACTCATCTGTAATGAAACAGAAAATTTCCAGGGGCTAACTTATAAAAACAGAAAACGCTTCGATAAAGAATACGCTGGCCCAGAGGGAAAACGCATTTGGCAGAAGACGCTTTCAGAAAACGGTTCGTTTAGAAAGGACAGAAAGGCTGACAGGCGGGTCCCGCCCGTCAGGTTTGAATTTTCAAAAGAGGCGGCAGAGCTCGACGGTGCCCGAGAGCCGCGGTGGTCGCCGGCGGCGATCCACGGCGACGCAGGGGGATCGGGTGGTACCTCTGTGTTCAGTGCGTCCTTCCGCATCGGTGGGTGGTGGTGGTGGTCGCCGGCGAGCTCTACGTCGACGGCGGCCCTTGCTCCGGCGGACAGTGGCTCGGGTGGAGATGGATCTCGTCGGGGAGAGCTGCGAAGGCCAAATTGACGCTTGGGTTAGCTCACTGGGTGGTCGAGGAGGCTACTGACGAGGTTTGGGCGTCAGGGATGGCCTCACCGGAGCGAATCAAGGTGTAGGCCGAGGCGGAACGGGGCGGCCGGAGTCGGGGAAGAAGGGCCCCTCGAGGCTCCTCCAGTGGCCAGGCAGGGTCTAGTGAGATGGTGGAGTTGTGCGTGGGCGAGAGCAGGCTCGGGGGTGCTATATATAGCCGGCCCGAGTCGGTTTCCGTGAACGGATAAGTTCGGCGAGGTGATTACGGCGGTGCCGTGGTTGCACGGGAGGGTTTTGAGGTTGAGCATCGTCGTGGGCGTCCCCTGGTTCCGTTTAGGTGCTAACCGCGTCGGGATTTGGTTGCTTAGGGGGAGTTCGACGGAACGGGGCAACGCGGGCCCGTCGGCGGCAGGGAGCATGCTCTGTGCTTGCCGCGCCACGACGACGGTGCCGCATGCGTGTGCTGGCAAGGAGATGGCCACGCGGAGCTACCAGGAGGATTGGGCGGTGCCGAACGGCGTTCTGCCGCGGTGTTGCCCCCTATCGGCCATTACGGTGGTTCTGCCGCCGCAAAGCACGCTGGCGCAGGCGTCCCAGGGCGCCATCGACGCCAGGAAGGCGCCAAGCACGCGTGTGAAGCTCCGTACAGGAGGGAGGGGCTGCGAGCATCGAGCCAAGTGCACAGTGAGCATGTGACTGAATTTCTGATGAAGATCGACACTGAAACTCTAAACTTAACTGAAGATGAACAGAAATAGTGCATGCAAGGTGTTCGACAGAATGATCTAGGCATGTAGGGATTTTTCCTTGAGCTGGTTTTTGGTGGAGTGGCTTCTCATTGCAACTAGAGGTTGCCTGAAATTTTGTGGAATTTCTGGAGTAGAGGAGATATGAATTTCACCAAATTTGGCAAATCTGGTCCAAACTTGCAGAGACTGAAATTTGAAAATTTTGAAAAGAGGGAGAGTGGATCAAGATGGTTCTGGGTTGTGGATGCTAAGGACAATCCAGAGGAGTTGGTTTGAGATCAAAAATCAATTGCATCTTGGTACTTGCTTTGAAAATCACTCAGGCTCAAAATAATTGGCAGAAATGATTTGAGAGATAAAATAATTGAAACAAAATCCAAAACTTGTTTGGACTTGTTGAGACAGAAAATTTAGATTGTTCAAAGGTGGAGGGAGGGATTTTGAGAAGATTTACTATAGGAGACATGGTAAAACCATGGGTGGTTTTCAAGATAAGAAAAACCTCAAAATTCATAGATTTATTTTTATAAGAAAAAGAATAATTTCCAAAAATATACTTTGAGAAGGGAACCATCAGAGAAAGAGTTTTAAAGGATCAAACACCATAGTTTGAAGAAGATACAAAAATCAAAATCCTTGCCAAAGAAGTTTTTAAGAGGAAGGTTTTCTGGAAAAAAAATTTAAATGGCCTCTTTTCAAAAACCAACAAAGTTTTTTTGTTGAAAACCAAATAAAATTTTTGGAGTGTCACAACACCTACCCCCTTAGGAAAAATCTCGTCCCCGAGATTTCAGCTGATCCTTAAATAAGTATGGATGCTCTGTCCGAAGGAAATCCTCCCTTTCCCAGGTTGCTTCACTTTCGGTGTGGTTGCTCCACTGAACTCTGAAAAACTTGATGGTTTTCTGTCGGGTTCTCCTTTCAGACTCCTCCAATATTTTTACAGGAAGTTCTCGATAGTTGAGGTCTGGTTGCACGTCAATGCTCTCGTGGGATACTTGCTTCTCTGGGTTGCTTACGCACTTTCTCAATTGCGAGACGTGGAACACATCGTGGACATCGGATAATTCTTTGGGTAAATCTAGCTGGTAGGCTACCGTGCCTCTTTGTGCCACTATACAAAATGGTCCGATGAATCTTGGTGCTAGCTTTCCTTTAATCTTGAATCGTTGCAAGCCTCTCATAGGGGACACTCGTAGGTACACATAATCACCGGGTTCAAAGCTGACCCCACGGTGCTTCTGATCGTAATAGCTCTTTTGTCGACTTTGAGCTGCCTTGAGTCGGTCCCTGATTAGCTTGACCTTTTCCTCGGCTTCTTTGAGCATGTCTGGGCCGAAGATGCGGCTGTCTCTGGTCTCTGACCAATTTAGCGAGGTACGACATCTCCGTCCGTACAGAGCTTCAAATGGTGCCATTTGCAGGCTGGCCTGGTAACTGTTGTTGTATGCGAACTCGGCATATGGCAGGCTTCCTTCCCAACTGGCTCCATAGGTGAGGACACATGCTCTCAGCATGTCCTCTAAAACTTGGTTTACGCGTTCCGTCTGTCCATCAGTCTGGGGGTGGTATGCTGTACTGAAGGCTAGTTGAGTTCCCAGAGCCTGTTGTAAATGATCCCAGAATCTTGAGACGAACTAAGTGCCTCTGTCGGATATTATAGTTTTCGGGACTCCATGCAGACAAACTATATGGGAGAGATAAATCCTAGCAAGCCTCTGAGTGTTGTAGGTTGTCTTCACTAGAATGAAATGTGCCACCTTGGTTAATCTATCGATGATGACCCATATGGCATCATTCCCGTGTCGTGACCGAGGTAGTCCGATAATGAAATCCATCCCTATTTCATCCCATTTCCACTTAGGTATTTTGTTTGGTTGCAGCAGTCCGGCTGGTTTTTGATGCTCAACTTTTATGCGTTGACAAGAATCGCAACATGCAACGAATGTGGCTATGTCCCTCTTCATACCGTGCCACCAAAATCTTTCCTGAATATCCTTATACATTGTGGTTCCTCCAGGGTGGATCGAATATGGGGCGGTGTGGGCTTCAGCTAGAATTTGCTGTTTGAGGTCCTCTATATTTGGCACGCAGAGTCTGTCTCAGTACCATAATATTCCTCCATCGTCTATGACGAACTCCGAGGCCTTGCCCATACTCACCTTTCTTTTAATTCCTTCGATGCTGGGGTGACCAGGCTGAGCTTCTTTAATTCTCTCCACAAGGTCGGGCTGTATTTCCATGTTTGATATGGTGCCTTCCGCGATCATTAACAAGTTGAGTTTGGCAAATTCTTGTCGGAATTCAGGTCTCAAGCTTTGCAGACTGTTTTCGTCGGAGCTAGGGTTTCGACTAAGAGCGTCGGCCACTACATTTGCTTTTCCTGGATGATAGTGGATACCAACATCATAATCCTTTACCAATTCCAACCAGCGTCGTTGCCGTAAGTTCAGTTCTGGCTGTGTGAAAATATATTTGAGACTTTTATGGTCCGTGTATATTTCACATCGATTTCCAAGTAAGAAATGCCTCCATTCCTTGAGTGCATGAATGACTGATGCCATTTCTAAGTCATGAGTGGGATAATTTTCCTCATGCTTGCGAAGTTGCCTTGAAGCGTACGCGACAACCTTGCCTTCTTGCATCAACACGCATCTGAGACCCTTTCTGGACGCGTCACAATACACTTCAAAATTTTCGTGTATGTCTGGCACAATTAATACCGGTGCTGTCGTTAATTTCCGTTTTAGCTCTTGGAAACTTTTCTCGCAGGCTTCTGTCCATTCAAACTTCTTGTCTTTCTTGAGTAACTGCGTCATAGGCTTGGCTATGGTGGAGAATCCTTCAATAAATCTGCGGTAATATCCTGCCATTTCCAAGAAGCTTCGTATGTCCGTTATGCTGGCTGGTGACTTCCAGCCAAGTACGGCCTTGACTTTCTCCGGGTCCACTGCAATACCATCTTGGGTCAGTACGTGGCCTAGAAAACCTACTTGTCTTAGCCAAAATTCGCACTTGCTGAACTTGGCATACAATTGATGTTTCCTGAGTTCTCCTAGCACAATCCTGAGATGTTCCGCGTGCTCTTCTGGTGTCTTCGAGTATACCAGAATATCGTCGATGAATACCACAACGAACTTGTCCATAATCTTCATAAATACTTTGTTCATGAGGTGAACAAAATATGCGGGGGCGTTCGTTAGTCCAAATGGCATTACTGTGAACTCATACAGTCCGTATCTGGAGGTGAAGGCTGTCTTGGGGATATCCTTTGTTCGCACTTTTAATTGATGGTATCCTGACCTTAAGTCAATTTTTGAGAATACCTTGGCCTGAGCGAGTTGATCAAACAAATCGTTTATCCTTGGCATTGGGTATTTGTTCTTGACTGTGACCATGTTAAGCGCTCGGTAGTCTATGCACAATCTCAGTGTTCCATGCTTCTTTTTGGCAAATAAATTTGGTGATCCCCAAGGTGAGGAGCCGGCTCGAATGTATCCCTTGTCCAGCAATTCCTTTATTTGTTTCTTCAACTCAATTAACTCGGATGGTGCCATTCGGTATGGTTTCTTGTATATGGGAGTGGTTCCTAGTGCTAGCTCAATGCTGAATTCTATCTCTCGGTCTGGTGGCATGCCTGGTAGCTCTTCGGGGAATACGTCTGGAAATTCACATACTACTGGAACCTTGTTTAGCTTAGATATGTCTACCTTATTCAATCTCGGCTGCCGGTGTATTTTTCTTTCCTTGGCGGATACCCTTATTGTCTTCCCGTGGTGGTGTGTGAGAATTACGGTCCGGTTGAAACAGTCAATAAAACCCTTGTTGGTGGTTAGCCAGTCCACCCCTAGGATGACATCCAGTCCTTTATTTTCCAATACAATAAGATTGGTGTGAAACTTCAATTCTTCAAACTCAATAACCACATCTTGACAGTAACTCTGAGTAACTTGCTCAATCCCAGGGGACTTGATGATCATGGATTTTTCCAAGGGAAACATCGAAAAATTATTTTGCAAAGCAAAACTTTTCGAGATGAATGAGTGAGAAGCTCCAGAATCAAACAAAACCATGGCAGGTATTGTGTTGACAGGAAACGTACCGAGTACGATATCCGGGGCGTTCTGTGTTTCTTCTTTGGTCACGTGGTTCAGATGACCCTTCCTGTGGTTGTTCACTAGTAGAAAAAGGGCCTATAGTCCCGGTTCGTAAGGGCCTTTAGTCCCGGTTCCTGAACCGGGACTAAAGTGTCGGTACTAATGCCCTGACCCTTTAGTCCCAGTTCAATCCAGAACCGGGACTAAAGGGCGCGGCCACGTGGAGCTCCACCTTTAGTCCCGGTTGGTAACACCAACCGGGACTCGGTTGGTAACACCAACCGGGACTAAAGGAAATTTTATGATTTTTTTTTGAAATTTTTTTTTGAAATTTTTTTTTGATTTTTTTTTATTTTCAAACTTCTGAATTATTTTAACCTCTAGTCTGTAATCACCACCCCTCATCACTTCTCAATTTGTCCTCTAATCACCCCTCATCATTCCAAATCATCTAACTTCCCGAACGGTCACCCATCCTCCCACTCCCCCAGCCTGAGCACGCTTAACTTCCGGGTTCTATTCTCCCTCGCTCCAAGTCTGCACTTGTTGTTTTCCTGACAATAGTAAGATGTCAATCCTATTAACCTTCAGGAATTTTGCTTGAGCATGAAGTGACACATTTCACTGTTTGAGTTTGAAACTATTGTTTTAAAAAACAATAATTATTTAGTAACACTAATATTTCTTGAATAATTAGTTTGACCATTGTTTGACCACAATTTGACCAAATTTGACCAAAATTGAAATAACTAAAATAATTATTTAGTAACACTAATATTCTAGAATAATTAGTTTGACCATTGTTTGACCACAGTTTGCCCACTGTTTGAATATTTTTCAATTTTTTCCACTCTAGATCTTAAAAGCCCCGTAACTTTTTTTCTATTAGGTTTTTGAGGATTTTGAAAATGTTTAACGGGGTTCCCCCCGTTAAATTTGGATGTAACTTTTCGAGTAGATGATTTTTCATATAAAAAACTTTTTCATCCGAGTTAGTATGCAAAAGTTATGCCCATTTTTACAAATTTCAGAGAGATTTTGCAAATAAAGTCAAAATTCACATTTGCAAATTTTCCCAACAACTAGACCACATATCACATGAGAAACTTATTTTCTTTTATTTTTTTGACATTTCCATTATTTTCTTTTATTTTTTTAAAACTGAAAAGGCGATCCATGGGGGGGTAGAGTTTGAAAATGGGACCTTTAGTACCGGTTCGTGGCACGAACCGGGACTAAAGGTCTCAACCCCATTAGTCCCGGTTCGTGCCTCGAACCGGGACTAAAGGTCTAATCTTTAGTCCCAGTTTGAGGCACGAACCGGGACTAAAGGTCATCGCACCCTTTAGTCCCGGTTCATGTCTTAAACTAGGACTAAAGGTCCCAAGTGAACCGGGACTAATGCCTTAGCCGCACGAACCGGGACCAATGCTCACATTAGTCCCGGTTCTAGACTGAACCGAGACTAATGGGCTGAGCCGGCCTGGACCATAGCCCTGTTTTCTACTAGTGGTTGTTGGGGTTGAAATTGTTTCGCTTGGGTGCTGAATTATTGCCACCGTTGTTCGGCTTTGGGGTCGAGTTCCTTGGCTTGGGGCACTGCTTGGCATAGTGCCCTTCCTCTCCACAGGCGTAACAAGTAACGCCGGGGCGATATGTGAACTCCTTGTCCCTTGCATGAAAATTCTTGGTTGGGCGTGAGACGTTTGTCGTAGGTTTGTGTGTCCCACCTTTCTGAAAATCTGTCTTGCTTCGGTGGTTGCGCGCAAGAGTAGTCTGGTCTCTTTTTCGCTTGCGGAAATCCTCCAAGCTACGTCTCTCATTTTCCAGAGTAATGGCTTTGTCCACTAGTGTCTTAAAATCTAGAAAAGTGTGCACGACCAGTTGGCATTTAAGCGCGGGCGCCAGACCGTCAAGGAATTTCTCCATCTTCTTGCTTTCAGTCATACGCTCTGCATTGGCGTAGCGAGACAATAGAGTAAATTGACCATTGTAATCTGACACTGTCATGTTCCTTTGTTTGAGGTCATCGAACTCTCTCTTCTTGATTTTCATAATACTCTTAGGAATGTGTGCACCACGGAAACCTTCCTTGAAATCATCCCAGGTTATATCATTTTCGTTGGGGTGCATGTGCAGAAAATTCTCCCACCATGATGCAGCTGCTCCTGTGAGATAGTGCGGGGCATATAGTACCTTCTCGGGGTCTGAACATTTTGCAATAATTAATTTTCTCTCCATATCTCGAAGCCAATCCTCGGCTTCAAGAGGCTTGTCAGTATGAGAAAATGTTTGGGGACGTGTCTTCTGTAGCTCAGATAACTTGGGATGCTGCTGATACTGTCCATGGTGATTTCCCATGTTGATGACTTGGTTCATCATTTCCCGATGTTGTTGCTGACTCTGCTCATAAAGGCGGCACATTTGGGAAAGTGCCGTTTCACTGTCATGTTGACTCGACTGCCTTTGTGCGAAATTGTTGCCTGGTTGAGTGTCATAATTTTCCTCTGGTGGAGTTGGCATGGAGCGAGTCCAAGGACGAGACATTTTTCACTCTGGGGATATATTTTGTAAAACCCATAAGAAAAGTGAAAAGGGTCGCAAAAGCCATTCCATAAATGCACAAAACTGGCAAATAAATTAAATAACCAAGTCTACTTAAGAAAAACAAATCGATTTGCGCACGGAGAAGGACTGCTCATTTCATATCTTACACGCGGGCGGTAATTATACAATACATCACTCAGGATATGCGCACATAATCCTGACATGTTATTTAGGCTAGTGCACTTCTCCCAGTTCCTACATGATGCACAAACAAGCTACTCCTCACAACCTATGCACATATAAACATATCTTACAAAGCGGTACATCGCATGGCGGCTAAGCATACTCAGTCGGAGATGTTGACGACCTCCTTTGCCCTGCCGAGGGTGAGGCGCAGAGAGGCTGGGGACTCGACCTCCTCCTCACTAATAGGCTCCAGACGTGGAGTGCAGCGCCGAGTAGATGGAGCGGGCGCCAGAGGCGGAGCAACACGAATTAGCTCTTATGCTAATAACCGATTAGCGATCGCACCTAGTGGCTTCCTACAGTCAGCCTGGCTCTGGTACCAAGCTTGTCACGACCGGTTTTCCAATAAAAATGTTTATCGAGAAACCAATCTTTTGAGTCCAGTATGAGAAAAATCCTCCTTACTGGTAGACAAATTCTTGATACAATAAGCCAGTAGCATAAAATATATTACAGGGTCGAGCTACGGTTGCTCAACCAAATTATTACAAGCACGCCGATAATTATACATAATGGCGGATATGACACAGTGGTGTGGAGGCATACTACTCACTCGAGGATAGGGTGGTGGTGGAAAATCACAGCGGGGAGTGAGATACATGACTCTAAAACTGGCATCTCATCGAGCGTCGAGGTGAGGCTCGATGAATTTATTTAGTAGCGGAAGCGGATATAATACAGTGACCAAATCCAGGGTCGCACGAGACTGACTGGGATTCCTCTAGGTGTCGGACTCTCTATCAAATTCTTCATCCATGAGATCGCCTTCGTCAGCATCTGGCCAAATCAACAAGCCAGGTGAGTACTTGAAAGTACTCGCAAGACAGTTCGGACGTAAGATATAACAAATGCATGCATGAATGCGTCATGATTAATTTACCAATGCACATTTAATTTAGCAAACAAGGTAGATAAAAAGGGAGTCGGCGGTAGTCCGCCTGAAAACCCAACAAAATTAATTGAAAGCCGATCGGGTGTCTGAAGCGACGCCTCGAAGGGTGAACAAATAAATAAAGATCATGCCACAATCGGGCGTCTGAGAGACACCACGTAAAGGGCCTAAACTGAAAATAAAAGACATGCGTGCCATAGTCGGACGTCGGGGCGACATCACAGAAAAGGCTTATATTGAAAGTAAAGAACAGTACTGCCACAGTCGGACGTCTGAGCGACATCACAGAAAGGGCTTTTATTGAAAATAAATAATAACAATGCCACAGTCAGACGTCTGAGCGACATCGCAGAAAGGGCTTTTATTGAAAGTAAAGATAATAACAATGCCACATTCGGACGTCTGAGCGACATCGCAGAAAGGGCTTTTATTGAAAGTAAATAATAACAATGCCACAGTCGGACGTCTGAGCGACATCGCAGAAAGGGCTTTCATTCACAAGTAAATAATACTCATAATAAATATTCAATTCATGATAATAAATGGGTTGGTCCATCCACAGGAATAAACATTTAACTAGACTTAGCACTCATGTGATTCACCGGAGTCTCTGTCATCAAAACTGACACTTGTCAGGATAAGATAATACCGAACTTGGACATGAATAGATGATTCAAAGGAATATATGACTCTGCAGAGTTTGTACGAAAAAATTTCCCACAGCCAACGGATTTCCGTAGTCACGAAGGACTAGTTCCGTTTACGGTATTTCGGAAGAAAACACAGCTAACCAGTACACACCCATCCTACCTCTCGATGCCAGGAATCACCCTAGACATCGTCCAAGAAAACCTTTTGAGACAGGGAGATCACAATCTCGAATAGCATGGGATCAAATTTATATACGCGCGCTCTAAGGGGTGCCCCCCTCTCGGTCCCAACCGGAAACACCCATGCCCCCTGACCGGATGACTGGCTTTAATCCAGGGCCATGGAACCATCATCACGGCCTCTCCTTTTGGTGTGTACCTAGAAAGCGGTTTGCAACTTACTAAGCCATATTCCTTGCGGAAAACATGTGGTAGTACAGGGAAGGAAAAATGGAAGGAACTGGACCGATACGGGTTGACACTGAAGTCATATAGTCTGGCATAAGACTGGCATGCTACAACACTGCCATCTTACCCATCCTCATGCCAACACAAGGCCATGGATACTCACATCCATCCACTTATGGATTTTCGAAACTCACTTGCCTCATCGTTGCATGTAACATGACATTCGTCGGTATGCTCATCAAGATGCCATGAAACTACTTAATGCAAACATGCCAAAACAATCATCATATCAAAAGTTCAAACATGCTTGCCTGGTTCAGAGTAGTCGGAGCCTAGCTCGGTGAAGTTCGCGGTCCCGTCACCTCCTTCGGTATCTACGGTATAAAGAAAACACACGCGCTAACGTAAATACCGAGAGGTGCACAAAAATTATTCCAAATATTTTTCAAATAAATCTTATAAAAAACTAGACAAAATTCTAAGAGGACAGAAAAAGAATCAATCAAAAATTTATTTTTGTTTAAAAGTTATAAAGGTTTTTGTCCATGGACTCATCTGTAATGAAGCAGAAAATTTCCAGGGGCTAACTTATAAAAACAGAAAATGCTTCGATAAAGAATACGCCGGCCCAGAGGGAAAACGCATTTGGTAGAAGACGCTTTCAGAAAACAGTTCGTTTAGAAAGGACAGAGAGGCTGACAGGCAGGTCCCGCCCGTCAGGTTTGAATTTTCAAAAGAGGCGGCAGAGCTCGACGGTGCCCGAGAGCCGCGGTGGTCGCCGGCGGCGATCCATGGCGAGGCAGGGGGATCGGGTGGTACCTCTGTGTTCAGTGCGTCCTTCCGCGTCGGTGGGTGGTGGTGGTGGTCGCCGGCAAGCTCTACGTTGACGGCGGCCCTTGCTCCGGCGGACGGTAGCTCGGGTGGAGATGGATCTCGTCAGGGAGAGCTGCGAAGGCCAAATTGACGCTTGGGTTAGCTCACTGGGTGCTCGAGGAGGCTACTGACGAGGTTTGGGTGTCGGGGATGGCCTCACTAGAGCGAATCGAGGTGTAGGCCGAGGCGGAACGGGGCGGCCGGAGTCGGGGAAGAAGGGCCCCTCGAGGCTCCTCCAGTGGCCAGGCAGGGTCCAGTGAGATGGTGGAGTTATGCGGGGGCGAGAGCAGGCTCGGGGGTGCTATATATAGCCGGCCCGAGTCGGTTGCCGTGAACGGATAAGTCCGGTGAGGTGATTACGGCGCTGCCGTGGTTGCACGGGAGGGTTTTGAGGTTGAGCGTCGTCGTGGGCGTCCCCTGGTTCCGTTTAGGTGCTAACCGCGTCGGGATTTGGTTGCTTAGGGGGAGTTCGATGGAACGGGGCGACGCGGGCCCGTCGGCGGCAGGGAGCATGCTCTATGCGTGCCGCGCCACGGCGACGGTGCCGCATGCGTGTGCTGGCAAGGAGATGGCCACGCGGAGCTACCAGGAGGATTGGGCAGCGCCGAACGGCGTTCTGCCGCGGTGTTGCCCCCTGTCGACCGTTATGGTGGTTCTGCCGCTGCAAAGCACGCCGGCGCAGGCGGCCCAGGGCGCCACCGACGCCAGGAAGGCGCCAAGCGCGCGTGTGAAGCTCCGAACAAGAGGGAGGGGCTATGAGCATCGAGCCAAATGCACAGTGAGCATGTGACTGAATTTCTGATGAAGATCGACACTGAAACTCTGAACTTAACTGAAGATGAACAGAAACAGTGCATGCAAGGTGTTCGACAGAATGATCTAGGCATGTAGGGATTTTTCCTTGAGCTGGTTTTTGGTGGAGTGGCTTCTCATTGCAACTAGAGGTTGCCTGAAATTTTGTGGAATTTTTGGAGTAGAGGAGATATGAATTTCACCAAATTTGGCAAATCTGGTCCAAACTTGCAGAGACTGAAATTCGAAAATTTTGAAAAGAGGGAGAGTGGATCAAGATGGTTCTAGGTTGTGGATGCTAAGGACAGTCCAGAGGAGTTGGTTTGAGATCAAAAATCAATTGCATCTTGGTACTTGCTTTGAAAATCACTCAGGCTCAAAATAATTGGCAGAAATGATTTGAGAGATAAAATAATTGAAATAAAATCCAAAACTTGTTTGGACTTGTTGAGACAGAAAATTTAGATTGTTCAAAGGTGGTGGGAGGGATTTTGAGAAGATTTACTATAGGAGACATGGTAAAATCATGGGTGGTTTTCAAGATAAGAAAAACCTCAAAATTCATAGAGTTCTTTTTATAAGAAAAAGAATAATTTCCAAAAATATACTTTGAGAAGGGAACCATCAGAGAAAGAGTTTTAAAGGATCAAACACCATAGTTTGAAGAAGATACAAAAATAAAAATCCTTGCCAAAGAAGTTTTTAAGAGGAAGGTTTTCTGGAAAAAAAATTAAATGGCCTCTTTTCAAAAACCAACAAAGTTTTTTTGTTGAAAACCAAATAAAATTTTTGGAGTGTCACATCCTATGAAAATAATGATGAAGATCCAAAAGTTATTGATGTGTCCCCTATTAAATCTTTGTTGTGCAATATGAATCTTGATATTGATGGGACTGAATATGATCCACCTTTACCTAGAAGGCGTTCCAAGAATTCTGAATCTTTTGATCTTGATGCTAAATTTGATAAAAGTGGGATTGAAGAAATTAAAACCCTAGATGTTGCTAAACCAACTATTATGGATTTCAAGGAATTTAACTATGAAAATTTCTCTTTGATTGATTGTATTTCCTTGTTGCAATCCGTGCTAAATTCTCCTCACGCTTATAGGCAAAATAAAGCATTTACTAAACATATCATTGATGCCTTGATGCAATCTTATGAAGAAAAACTTGAATTGGAAGTTTCTATCCCTAGAAAACTTTATGATGAGTGGGAACCAACTATTAAAATTAAAATTAAAGATCATGAATGCTATGCTTTATGTGATTTGGCTGCTAGTGTTTCCACGATTCCAAAGACTTTGTGTGATTTGTTAGGTTTCCGTGATTTTGATGATTGCTCTCTAAACTTGCACCTTGCAGATTCCACTATTAAGAAACCTATGGGAAGAATTAATGATGTTCTTATTGTTGCAAATAGGAATTATGTGCCCGTAGATTTTATTGTTCTTGACATAGATTGCAATCCTTCATGTCCTATTATTCTTGGTAGACCTTTCCTTAGAACGATTGGTGCAATTATTGATATGAAGGAAGGAAATATTAGGTTCCAATTTCCATTAAGGAAAGGCATGGAACACTTTCCTAGAAAGAAAATTAAATTACCTTATGAATCTATTATGAGAGCCACTTATGGATTGCCTACCAAAGATGGCAATACCTAGATCTATTCTTGCTTGTTATGCCTAGCGAGGGGCGCTAAACGATAGCGCTTGTTGGGAGGCAACCCAATTTTATTTTAATTTCTTGATTTTTGCTCCTGTTTAGTAATAAATAAATTATATAGCCTCTGTTTTGGTTGTGTTTTTTGTGTTTAATTAGTGTTTGTGCCAAGTAGAACCGTTGGGAAGACTTGGGGAAAGTCTTGTTGAACTTGCTGTAAAAAACAGAAACGTTAGCGCTCACGAGAACTGCTGTCATTTTTATTTGGAAAGTGATATTTAGTTAATTCTTTTTGCAGATGATTAATATATAAATTACTCACGTCCAGAAATATATTTTAGAATTTTGGGTGTTCCAGATCTTGCTCTAGCTACAGATTACTACAGACTGTTCTGTTTTTGACAGATTCTGTTTTTCGTGTGTTGTTCGCTTATTTTGATGAATATATGGCTAGTAAAATAGTTTATAAACCATAGAGAAGTTGGAATACAGTAGGTATAACACCCATATAAATAAGGAATGAGTTAATTACAGTACCTTGAAGTGGTATTTTGTTTTCTTTCGCTAACGGAGCTCACGAGTTTTTCTACTTTAAGTTTTGTGTTGTGAAGTTTTCAAGTTTTGGGTAAAGATTTGATGGTTTATGGGTGGCAAGAGCCTAAGATTGGGGATGCCCATGGAACCCCCAAGATAATCTAAGGACACCTAATAGCGAAAGCTTGGGGATGCCCCGGAAGGCATCCCCTCTTTCGTCTACTTCTATCGGTAACTTTACTTGGAGCTATATTTTTATTCACCACATGATATGTGTTTTGCTTGGAGCGTCTTGTATGATTTGAGTCTTTGTTTGTTAGTTTACCACAATCATACTTGCTGTACATACCTTTTGATAGAGCCATACATTATTTGGAATTTGTTAGAGTACTCTATGTGCTTCGCTTATATCTTTTGAGTTATATAATTTTGCTCTAGTGCTTCACTTATATCTTTTAGAGCACGATGGTGGATTTGTTTTATAGAAACTATTGATCTCTCATGATTCACTTAGATTATTTTGAGAGTCTTAATAGAATGGTAATTTATTAAAATCCTAATATGCTTGGTATGCAAGATTAATAATAAAACTTTCTTATGAGTGTGTTGAATACTAAGAGAAGTTTGATGCTTGATGATTGTTTTGAGACATGGAGGTAATAATATCAAAGTCGTGCTAGTTGAGTAGTTGTGAAATTGAGAAATACTTGTGTTGAGGTTTGCAAGTCCCGTAGCATGCACGTATGGTAAACGTTATGCAACAAATTTGAAACATGAGGTGTTATTTGATTGTCTTCCTTATGAGTGGCGGTCGGGGACGAGCAATGGTCTTTTCCTACCAATCTATCCCCCTAGGAGAATGTGCGTAGTACCGAGGTTTTTGATGACTTGTAGATTTTTGCAATAAGTATGTGAGTTCTTTATTACTAATGTTGATTCCATGGATTATACGCACTCTCACCCTTCCATCCTTGCTAGCCTCTTCGATACCGTGCATTGCCCTTTCTCACATTGAGAGTTGGCGCAAACTTCGCCGGTGCATCCAAACCCCATGATATGATACACTATTTCACACATAAACCTCCTTATATCTTCCTCAAAACAGCCACCATACCTACCTATTATGGCATTTCCATAGCCATTCCGAGATATATTGCCATGCAACTTTCCATCATTCCGTTCATCATGACACATTCATCATTGTCATATTGCTTAGCATGGTCATGTAGTTGACATAGTATTTGTGGCAAAGCCACCGTTCATAATTCTTTCATACATGTCACTCTTGGTCCATTGCATATCCCGGTACACCACCGGAGGCATTCATATAGAGTCATCTTTGTTCTAGTATTGAGTTGTAACCATTGAGTTGTCAATAAATAGAAGTGTGATGATGATAATTTTCTAGAGCATTGTCCTGAGTGAGGAATATATATAAAAAGAAGAAAGGCCATAAAAAGAGAAGGCCCAAAAAAAGAGAAAGGCCATCAAAAGAGAAAAGGCCCAAAAAAGAGAAAAATATATAAGAGAAAAAGAGAGAAGGGACAATGTTACTATCCTTTGCCACACTTGTGCTTCAAAGTAGCACCATGATCTTCATAGTAGAGAGTCTCTCATGTTATCACTTTCATATACTAGTGGGCATTTTTCATTATAGAACTTGGCTTGTAATTCCAACAATGGGCCTCCTCAAGTGCCCTAGGTCTTCGTGAGCAAGCAAGTTGGATGCACACCCACTAGTTTCTTTTGTTGAGCTTTCATACATTTATAGCTCTAGTGCATCCGTTGCATGGCAATCCCTACTCCTTGCATTAACATCAATTGGTGGGCATCTCCATAGCCCATTGATTAGCCTCGTTGATGTGAGACTTCCTCCTTTTTTGTCTTCTCCACATAACCCCCCTCATTATATTATATTCCACCTATAGTGCTATGTCCATGGCTCGCGCTCATATATTGCGTGAAAGTTTATAGGTTTGAGATTACTAAAGTATGAAACAATTGCTTGGCTTGTCATTGGGGTTGTGCATGATTATAGCATTCTTGTGTGACGAAAATGAAACATGACTAAACCATATGATTTTGTAGGGATGAACTTTCTGTGGCCATGTTATTTTGAGAAGACATAATTGCTTAGTTAGTATGCTTGAAGTATTATCATTTTATGTCAATAAGATGAACTTTTGTCTTCAATATTTTGGATCTGAATATTTATACCACAATTAAGAAGAAATACATTAAAATTATGCCAAGTAGCACTCCGCATCAAAAATTCTTTTTTTATCTTTTACCTACTCGAGGACGAGCAGGAATTAATCTTGGGGATGCTTGATATGTCTCCAACGTATCTATAATTTTTTATTGCTCCATGCTATATTATCTACTGTTTTGGACATTATTGGGCTTTATTATCCACTTTTATATAATTTTTGGGACTAACCTATTAACCGGAGGCCCAGCCCAGGATTGCTGTTTTTGCCTGTTTTAGGGTTTCGAAGAAAAGGAATATCAAACGGAGTCCAAACAGAATGAAACCTCCGGGGACGTGATTTTCTCAATAGATAAGACCCGGGAGACTTGGACCCTATGCCAAGGCACGTAATAGGAGGCCACGAGGTAGGGGCGCGCCCTACCCTACCAGGCACGCTCCCACCCTCATGGGCCCCCTGTTGCTCCACCGATGTACTTCTTCCTCCTATATATACCCATGTACCCCCAAACGATTAGATATGGAGCAAAAACCCTAATTCCACCGCCGTAACTTTATGTATCCACGAGATCCCATCTTGGGGCCTGTTTCGGAGCTCCGCGGGAGGGGGCATCGATCACGAAGGACTTGTTGATCAACACCATAGCCCCTCCGATGAAGTGTGAGTAGTTTACCTTAGACCTACAGGTCCATAGTTAGTAGCTAGATGGCTTCCTCTCTCTTTTTGGATCTCAATACAATGTTCTCCCCCTCTCTTGTGGAGATCTATTCGATGTAATCTTCTTTTTGTGGTGTGTTTGTTGAGACCGATGAATTGTGGGTTTATTTCAAGTCTATCTATGAGTAATATTTGAATCTTCTCTGAATTCCTTTATGTATGATTGGTTATCTTTGCAAGTCTCTTCGAATTATCAGTTTGGTTTGGCCTACTATATTGATCTTTCTTGCAATGGGAGAAGTGCTTAGCTTTGGGTTCAATCTTGCCGTGTCCTTTCCCGGTGACAGTAAGGGCAGCAAGGCATGTATTGTATTTTTGCCATCGAGGATAACAAGATGGGGTTTTCTTCATATTGCATTAGTCTATCCCTCTGCATCATGTCATCTTGCTTAAGGCATTACTCTGTTTTTAACTTAATACTCTAGATGCATGCTGGATAGCGGTCGATGAGTGGAGTAATAGTAGTATATGCAGGAAGGATTCGGTCTAATTGTCTCGGACGTGATGCCTATATACATGATCATACCTAGATATTCTCATAACTATGCTCAATTCTGTCAATTGCTCAACAGTAATTTGTTCACCCACCGTAGAATACTTATGATCTCGAGTGAAGCCACTAGTGAAACCTATGGCCCCCGGGTCTATCTTTATCATATCAATCTCCTACTACTTAGTTATTTACTTTGCTATTTACTTTGCCTTTATTTTACTTTGCATCTTTATCATAAAAATACCAAAAATATTATCTTATCATATCTATCAGATCTCACTCTCGTAAGTGGCCCTATAGGGATTGACAACCCCTATTTGCATTGGTTGTGAGGATTTATATGTTTTGTGCAGGTGCGAGGGACTCATGCGTAGCCTCCTACTGGATTGATACCCTGGTTCTCAAAAACTGAGGGAAATACTTACGCTACTTTGCTGCATCATCCATTCCTCTTCGGGGAAAACCAACATAGTGCTAAAAGAGGTAGCAAGCTCGTCGACTACCTCCGTGAGAATCGGGATATTTTTGCATGGACCCCAAGGGACATGCTGGGTATCCCGAGGAAGTACGCCAAGCACAAACTCCATGTCCACAAGGACGCCAAACCTGACCGCCAACCCCTGCGGCGTTTCTCTGAGGAGAAGAGAAGAACCATTGGTGAAGAGGTCGCCGAGATTTTGGTGGCCGGCTTCATCATGGAAGTGTTTCATCCCGAGTGGCTGGTCAACCCGGTCCTCGTCCTGAAGAAGAACAACACCTGGCGCATGTGTATCGACTACACCAGTCTGAACAAGGCCTGCCCCAAGGATCCATTCGCCCTCCCGTGGATCGATCAAGTCATCGACTCCACCGCCGGCTGTGACCTCCTGTCCTTCTGGATGCTTACTCCAGCTATCATCAGATAAAGCTGGACCCAGCCGACGCCCTGAAGACGTCCGTCATCACGCCCTTTGGGATGTATTGCTACATCACCATATCATTTCGCCTAAAGAACACCGACGCCACTTTCCAGCGCTTCATGCAGAAATGCTTGCTGCCGCAACTCGGCCGCAACATCCACGTTTATGTGGACGACATCCAGCGTGTTTCAGCACTGCGTCGAGCAGGACTAGGGCATTGAGATCCTCCTGGACATACACCAGGGCAAGTGCGGGCACCATGCCGCCTCACGGTCCCTGGTGGCCAAGGCTTTCCGCCATGGTTTCTACTGGCCCACGGCCCTTCAAGACGCCGAGTCGCTCATCCTCAAGTGCGAGGGATGCCAGCACTTCAGCAAGCGCAGCCACCAGCTGGCCTCAGCACTTCGGACCATCCCGATCGCCTGGCCTTTCGCGTTCTGGTGACTCAACATGGTGGGGGCCTTCAAGACTGCTTGAGGCGGCACGACGCATTTGCTGGTGGCGGTGGACAAGTTCACGAAATGGATTGAAGTGCGGCCAATCAAAAAGCTGGACGGACCGACAGCCGTCCGGTTCGTCAAAGACATTGCGGTACGTTATGGCATGCCGAACAGCATCATCACAGACAATGACACCAACTTCGCCGAGGGCGCGCTCGCGCAATATTGCTCCGCCTCCGGCATCCGCCTCGACCTGGCGTCTGTTGCACACCCGCAGTCCAATTGCCAGGTTAAGCGAGCCAACGACCTCATCCTATCCGGCATCAAACCGTGGCTCCTCAAGTCGCTTGTCCGCTCACCCGGAAGCTGACTCGACGAGTTGCTGACCATCCTCTGGAGCCTCCGCACCACGCCAAACCGGTCAACCGGGTTCACCCCGTTCTTCCTCGTCTACGGGGCCGAAGCCTTCATCCCGACTGACGTTGAGTTCGACTCGCCAGTCATGATGTACACTGAAGCCGAAGCCAAAGAAGCCCATGAAGACGACATCGACCTACTCGAAGAAGCACGCCTCTTGGCACTCAGCCGGTTAGCCATCTACCAGCAAGGCCTAAGGCACTACCACAACAAGAAGATCAAGCCCCTTGCATTCTGGGAGGGAGACCTCGTCCTCCGACTCGTCCAGCAGCAAGCCAGCCAACACAAGCTATCCTCCCCATGGGAGGGCCCCTTCATCATCTGCAATGCCTTGTGAAGGAAATATGCCCTAGAGGCAATAATAAAGTTATTATTTATTATGCTAGAGTAGCTCCGTGCAGAGCATTGTAGACATAGAATTCTCAAAATACTTACGGATCTGTATGTGACAGACCCGTTGACAAAAATTATCTCACAAGCAAAACATGATCACACCTTAGTACTCTTTGGGTGTTAATCACATAAATGATGTGAACTAGATTATTGACTTTAGTAAACCCTTTGGGTATAGGTCACATGACGATGTGAACTATGGGTGTTAATCACATGGTGATGTGAACTCTTAGTGTTGAATCACATGGCGATGTGAACTAGATTATTGACTCTAGTGCAAGTGGGAGACTGAAAGAAATATGCCCTAGAGGCAATAATAAAGTTATTATTTATTTCCTTATATCATGATAAATGTTTATTATTCATGCTAGAATTGTATTAACCGGAAACATAATACATGTGTGAATACATAGACAAACAGAGTGTCACTATTATGCCTCTACTTGACTAGCTCATTAATTGAAGATGGTTATGTTTCCTAACCATAAACAAAAGAGTTGTTATTTGATTAATGGGATCACATCATTAGGAGAATGATGTGATTGACATGACCCATTCCATTAGCTTAGCACCCGATCGTTTAGTATGTTGCTATTGCTTTGTTCATGACTTATACATGTTCCTATGACTATGAGATTATGCAACTCCCGTTTGCCGGAGGAACACTTTGTGTTCTACCAAACGTCACAACGTAACTGGGTGATTATAAAGGAGCTCTACAGGTGTCTCCAAAGGTACATGTTGGGTTGGCGTATTTCGAGATTAGGATTTGTCACTCCGATTGTCGGAGAGGTATCTCTGGGCCCTCTCGGTAATGCACATCACATAAGCCTTGCAAGCATTGCAACTAATGAGTTAGTTGTGAGATGATGTATTACGGAACGAGTAAAGAGACTTGTCGGTAACGAGATTGAACTAGGTATTAAGATACCGACGATCGAATCTCGGGCAAGTAACATACCGATGACAAAGGGAACAACGTATGTTGTTATGCGGTCTGACCGATAAAGATCTTCGTAGAATATGTGGGAGCCTATATGAGCATCCAGGTTCCGCTATTGGTTATTGACTGGAGACGTGTCTCGGTCATGTCTACATTGTTCTCGAACCCGTAGGGTCCGCACGCTTAAGGTTTCAATGACAGTTATATTATGAGTTTATGAGTTTTGATGTACCGAAGGAGTTCGGAGTCCCGGATGAGATCGGGGACATGACGAGGAGTCTCGAAATGGTCGAGACATAAAGATTGATATATTGGACGGCTATATTCGGACACCGGAAGTGTTCCGGGTGATTTTTGAGAAAATCGGAGAGCTGGAGGGTTACCGGAACCCCCTCGGGAGAAGTAATGGGCCATATGGGCCTTAGTGGAGAGAGAGAGGGGCAGCCAAAGGTGGGCTGCGCGCCTCCTCCCCTGGTCCGAATTGGACTAGGAGAGGGGGGGAGGCGCCCCCCTTTCCTTCTCCCTCCCCACTTCTTTCCCCCTCCTAGTAGGAGTCCTACTCCTACTAGGAGGAGGACTCCTCCTTGGCGCGCCATAGGGGCCGGCCGGCCTCCTCCCCTTGATCCTTTATATACGGGGGCAAGGGGCACCCCTAGACACACAAGTTGATCGACGTGATCATATTCTTAGCCGTGTGCGGTGCCCCCTTCCACCATAATCCTCGATAATATTGTAGAGGTGCTTAGGCGAAGCCCTGCGACGGTAGTACATCAAGATCGTCACCACGCCGTCGTGCTGACGGAACTCTTCCCCGACACTTTGCTGGATCGGAGTCCAGGGATCGTCATCGAGCTGAACATGTGCTAGAACTCGGAGGTGCCATAGTTTCGGTGCTTGATCGGTCGGGCCGTGAAGACGTACGACTACATCAACCGCGTTGTGCTAACGCTTCCGCTGTCGATCTACAAGGGTACATAGATCACACTCTCCCCTCTCGTTGCTATGCATCACCATGATCTTGCGTGTGCGTAGGAAATTTTTTGAAATTACTACGTTCCCCAACAGTGGTATCAGAGCCTAGGTTTTATATGTTGATGTTATATGCACGAGTAGAACACAACTGAGTTGTGGGCGATATAAGTCATACTGCTTACCAGCATGTCATACTTTGGTTTGGCGGTATTGTTGGACGAAGCGGCCCGGAACGACATTACGCGTACGCTTACGCGAGACCGGTTCTCCCGACGTGCTTTGCACATAGGTGGCTTGCGGGTGACAGTTTCTCCAACTTTAGTTGAACCGAGTGTGGCTACGCCCGGTCCTTGCGAAGGTTAAAACAGCACCAGCTTGACAAACTATCGTTGTGGTTTTGATGCGTAGGTAAGATTGGTTCTTGCTTAAGCCCGTAGCAGCCACGTAAAACTTGCAACAACAAAGTTGAGGACGTCTAACTTGTTTTTGCAGGGCATGTTGTGATGTGATATGGTCAAGACATGATGCTAAATTTTATTGTATGAGATGATCATGTTTTGTAACCGAGTTATCGGCAACTGGCAGGAGCCATATGGTTGTCGCTTTATTGTATGCAATGCAATCGCCCTGTAATGCTTTACTTTATCACTAAGCGGTAGCGATAGTCGTGGAAGCATAAGATTGGCGAGACGACAACGATGCTACGATGGAGATCAAGGTGTCGCGCCGGTGACGATGGTGATCACGACGGTGCTTCGAAGATGGAGATCACAAGCACAAGATGATGATGGCCATATCATATCACTTATATTGATTGCATGTGATGTTTATCTTTTATGCATCTTATCTTGCTTTGATTGACGGTAGCATTATAAGATGATCTCTCACTAATTATCAAGAAGTGTTCTCCCTGAGTACGCACCGTTGCGAAAGTTCTTCGTGCTGAGACACCACGTGATGATCGGGTGTGATAGGCTCTACGTTCAAATACAACGAGTGCAAAACAGTTGCACACGCAGAATACTCAAGTTATACTTGACGAGCCAAGCATATACAGATATGACCTCGGAACACGGAGACCGAAAGGTTGAGCGTGAATCATATAGCAGATATGATCAACATAGCGATGTTCACCAATGAAACTACTCCATCTCACGTGATGATCGGACATGGTTTAGTTGATTTGGATCACGTAATCACTTAGAGGATTAGAGGGATGTCTATCTAAGTGGGAGTTCTTAAGTAATATGATAAATTGAACTTAAATTTATCATGAACTTAGTCCTGGTAGTATTTTGCAAATTATGTTGTAGATCAATAGCTCGCGTTGTTGCTTCCCTGTGTTTATTTTCATATGTTCCTAGAGAAAATTGTGTTGAAAGATGTTAGTAGCAATGATGCGGATTGGATCCGTGATCTGAGGTTTATCCTCATTGCTGCACAGAAGAATTATGTCCTTGATGCACCGCTAGGTGACGGACCTATTGCAGGAGCAGATGCAGACGTTATGAACGTTTGGCTAACTCAACTTGATGACTACTTGATAGTTTAGTGCACCATGCTTAATGGCTTAGAATCGGGACTTCAAAGACGTTTTGAACGTCATGGAGCATATGAGATGTTCCAGGAGTTGAAGTTAATATTTCAAGCAAATACCCGAGTTGAGAGATATGAAGTCTCCAACAAGTTCTATAGCTAAAAGATGGAGGAGAATCGCTCAACTAGTGAGCATGTGCTCAGATTGTTTGAGTACTAAATCGCTTGAATCAAGTGGGAGTTAATCTTCCAAATAAGATAGTGATTGACAGAATTCTCTAGTCACCATCACCAAGTTAGTAGAACTTCATGATGAACTATGATATGCAAGGGATAACGGATACGATTCCCAAGCTCTTCGTAATGCGGAAATTGACGAAGGTAGAAATCGAGAAAAACATCAAGTGTTGATGGTAGACAAGACCACTAGTTTCAAGAAAAGGGCAAAGGGAAGAAGGGGAACTTCAAGAAGAACAACAAGCAAGTTGTTGCTCAAGTGAAGAAGCCCAAGTCTGGTCCTAAGCCTGAGACTAAGTGTTTCTACTGCAAAGGGACTGGTCACTGGAAGCGGAACTACCCCAAGTGATTGGCAGATAAAAAAGATGGCAAAGTGAACATAAGTATATTTGATATACATGTTATTGATGTGTACTTTACTAGTGTTTATAACAACCCCTCATTATTTGATACTAGTTCAGTTGCTAAGATTAGTAACTCGAAACGGGAGTTGCAGAATAAACAGAGACTAGTTAAGGGTGAAGTGACGATGTGTGTTGGAAGTGGTTCCAAGATTGATATGATCATCATCGCACACTCCCTATACTTTCGGGATTAGTGTTGAACCTAAATAAGTGTTATTTGGTGTTTGCGTTGAGCATGAATATGATTTGATCATGTTTATTGTAATACGGTTATTCATTTAAGTAAGAGAATAAATTGTTGTTCTCTTTACATGAATAAAACCTTATATGGTTACACACCCAATGAAAATAGTTCATTGGATCTCGATCGTAGTGATACACATGATCATAATATTGAAACCAAAAGATGCAAAGTTAATAATGATAGTGCAACTTATTTGTGGCACTGCCGTTTAGGTCATATTGGTGTAAAGAGCATGAAGAAACTCCATGCTAATGGGTTTTTGTAATCACTTGATTATGAATCAGTTGATGCTTGCGAACCATGCCTCATGGGCAAGATGACTAAAACGCCGTTCTCCAGAACTATGGAGCGAGCAACTGACTTATTGGAAATAATACATACTGATGTATGAGATCCGATGAGTATTAAGGCTCGTGGCGGGTATCATTATTTTCTGACCTTCACAGATGATTTGAGCAGATATGGGAATATCTACTTAATGAAACACAAGTCTGAAATATTTGAAAAGTTCAAAGAATTTCAGAATGAAGTGGAGAATCATCATAACAAGAAAATAAAAGTTTCTACGATATGATCGCAGAGGTAAAATATTTGAGTTACGAGTCTGGCCTTCAGTTAAAACAAAGTGAAATAGTTTCACTACTCACGCCACCTGGAACACCACAACATAATGGTGTGTCCGAACATCATAACCGTACTTTATTAGATATGGTGCGATCTATGATGTCTCTTACCGATCTACCACTATCGTTTTGGGGTTATGCATTAAAAACAGCTGCATTCACATTTAAAAGGGAACCATCTAAGTCCGTTGAGACGACACAATCTCAACTGTGGTTTGGCAAGAAACCAAAGTTGTCGTTTCTTAAAGTTTGGGATTGTGATGCTTATATGAAAAAGTTTCATCCTGATAAGCTCAAACCCAAATCGGAGAAATATGTCTTCATAGGATACCCAAAGGAGACTATTGGGTACACC
Organism: Triticum aestivum; assembly: GCF_018294505.1. Lineage (NCBI taxonomy): Eukaryota > Viridiplantae > Streptophyta > Magnoliopsida > Poales > Poaceae > Triticum > Triticum aestivum. The sequence continues at coordinate 729,633,454 of NC_057797.1, forward strand.
TTCTATCACAGATCCGAAGGCAAGACATTCGTTGCTAAGAATGGATCCTTTCTAGAGAAGGAGTTTCTCTTGAAAGAAGTGAGTGGGAGGAAAGTAGATCTTGATAAGATAATTGTACCTTCTCCCTTATTGAAAAGTAGTTCATCACAAGAAATCTGTTCCTATGACTACTACACCAATTAGTGAGGAAGACTAATGATGATGATCCTGTAACTTCAGATCAAGTTAATACCGAATCTCGTAGGTAAACTAGAGTGAGATCCGCACCAAAGTGGTACGGTAATCCTGTTCTGGAAGTCATGTTACTAGACCATGATGAACCTGCGAACTATGAGGAAGCGATGATGAGCCTAGATTCCGCGAAATGGCTTGAGGCCATGAAATCTGAGATGAGATCCATGTATGAGAACAAAGTATGGACTTTGATTGACTTGCCCAATGATCGGCGAGCCATTGAGATTAAATGGATCTTCAAGAGGAAGACCGACGCTGATAGTAGTGTTACTATCTACAAAGCTAGAATTGTCGCAAAAAGGTTTTCGACAAGTTCAAGGTGTTGACTATGATGAGAGTTTCTCACTCGTATCTATGCTTAAGTCTGTCCGAATCATGTTAGCAATTGCCGCATTTTATGAAATCCAGCAAATGGATGTCAAAACTGCATTCCTGAATGGATTTCTGGAAGAAGAGTTGTATATGATGCAGCCGGAAGGTTTTGTCGATCCAAAAGGAGCTAACAAAGTGTGCAAGCTCCAGCGATCCATTTATGGACTGGTGCAAGCCTCTCGGAGTTGGAATAAACGCTTTGATAGTATGATCAAAGCATATAGTTTTATACAGACTTGCGGTGAAGCCTGTATTTACAAGAAAGTGAGTGGGAGCACTACAGCATTTCTGATAAGTATATGGGAATGACATATTGTTGATCGAAAATAATATAGGATTATTCTGCAAAGCATAAAGGAGTGTTTTTAAAGAAGTTTTTCAAAGAAAGACCTCGGTGAAGCTGCTTACATATTAAGCATCAAAATCTATAGAGATAGATCAAGACGCTGGATAAGTTTTTTCAATGAGTACATACCTTGACAATATTTTGAAGTAGTTCAAAAATGGAACAGTCAAAGAAAGAGTTCTTGGCTGTGTTACAAGGTATGAAATTGAGTAAGACTCAAAGCCCGACCACGGCAGAAGATAGAAAGAGAATGAAAGTCATTCCCTATGCCTCAGCCATAGGTTCTATAAAGTATGCCATGATGTGTACCAGATCTATTGTATACCCTACACTGTGTTAAGCAAGGGAGTACAATAGTGATCTAAGAGTAGATCACTGGACATTGGTCAAAATTATCCTTAGTGGAATAAGGAAATATTTCTCGATTATGGAGGTGACAAAAGGATCATCGTAAAAAGTTACGTCGATGCAAGTTTTGACACAGATCTGGATGACTCTAAGTCTCGATCTAGATACATATTGAAAGTGGGAGCAATTAGCTAGAGTAGCTCCGTGCAGAGCATTGTAGACATAGAATTCTCAAAATACTTACGGATCTGTATGTGACAGACCCGTTGACAAAAATTATCTCACAAGCAAAACATGATCACACCTTAGTACTCTTTGGGTGTTAATCACATAAATGATGTGAACTAGATTATTGACTTTAGTAAACCCTTTGGGTATAGGTCACATGACGATGTGAACTATGGGTGTTAATCACATGGTGATGTGAACTCTTAGTGTTGAATCACATGGCGATGTGAACTAGATTATTGACTCTAGTGCAAGTGGGAGACTGAAAGAAATATGCCCTAGAGGCAATAATAAAGTTATTATTTATTTCCTTATATCATGATAAATGTTTATTATTCATGCTAGAATTGTATTAACCGGAAACATAATACATGTGTGAATACATAGACAAACAGAGTGTCACTATTATGCCTCTACTTGACTAGCTCATTAATTGAAGATGGTTATGTTTCCTAACCATAAACAAAAGAGTTGTTATTTGATTAATGGGATCACATCATTAGGAGAATGATGTGATTGACATGACCCATTCCATTAGCTTAGCACCCGATCGTTTAGTATGTTGCTATTGCTTTCTTCATGACTTATACATGTTCCTATGACTATGAGATTATGCAACTCCCGTTTGCCGGAGGAACACTTTGTGTGCTACCAAACGTCACAACATAACTGGGTGATTATAAAGGAGCTCTACAGGTGTCTCCAAAGGTACATGTTGGGTTGGCGTATTTCGAGATTAGGATTTGTCACTCCGATTGTCGGAGAGGTATCTCTGGGCCCTCTCGGTAATGCACATCACATAAGCCTTGCAAGCATTGCAACTAATGAGTTAGTTGTGAGATGATGTATTACGGAACGAGTAAAGAGACTTGCCGGTAATGAGATTGAACTAGGTATTAAGATACCGACGATCGAATCTCGGGCAAGTAACATACCGATGACAAAGGGAACAACGTATGTTGTTATGCGGTCTAACCGATAAAGATCTTCGTAGAATATGTGGGAGCCAATATGAGCATCCAGGTTCCGCTATTGGTTATTGACTGGAGATGTGTCTCGGTCATGTCTACATTGTTCTCGAACCCGTAGGGTCCGCACGCTTAAGGTTTCAATGACAGTTATATTATGAGTTTATGAGTTTTGATGTACCGAAGGAGTTCGGAGTCCCGGATGAGATCGGGGACATGACGAGGAGTCTCGAAATGGTCGAGACATAAAGATTGATATATTGAACGGCTATATTCGGACACAGGAAGTGTTCCGGGTGATTTCGGAGAAAACCAGAGAGCCGAAGGGTTACCGGAACCCCCCCCCCCAGGAGAAGTAATGGGCCATATGGGCCTTAGTGGAGAGAGAGAGGGGCAGCCAAAGGTGGGCCGCGCGCCTCCTCCCCCCTGGTCCGAATTGGACTAGGAGAGGGGGGGCGGCGCCCCCCTTTCCTTCTTCCTCCCCACTTCTTTCCCCCTCCTAGTAGGAGTCCTACTCCTACTAGGAGGAGGACTCCTCCTTGGCGCGCCATAGGGGCTGGCCGGCCTCCTCCCCTTGATCCTTTATATATGGGGGCAGGGGGCACCCCTAGACACACAAGTTGATCCACGTGATCATATTCTTAGCCGTGTGCGGTGCCCCCTTCCACCATAATCCTCGATAATATTGTAGCGGTGCTTAGGCGAAGCCCTGCGATGGTAGTACATGAAGATCGTCACCACGCCGTCGTGCTGACGGAACTCTTCCCCGACACTTTGCTGGATCGGAGTCCGGGGATCGTCATCGAGCTGAACGTGTGCTAGAACTCGGAGGTGCCGTAGTTTCGGTGCTTGATCGGTCGGGCCGTGAAGACGTAGGACTACATCAATCGCGTTGTGCTAACGCTTCCGCTGACGATCTACAAGGGTACGTAGATCACACTCTCCCCTCTCATTGCTATGCATCACCATGATCTTGCATGTGCGTAGGAAATTTTTTGAAATTACTATGTTCCCCAGCACCTTGTGTGACCGCAATGCCTACTACCTCATCAATGCCCACAATTCAAACAAGAGCAAGAGAGACACTGTCGACGAAGAGACAACCCGGCCGTGGAACGCAGAACTCCTCCGCCCGTTTTACAGTTAGTTGTGTGCACGTATATATCACTGTCTTTTGTAATCATATGAAAACAATGGAGTCCCCGAACGATGCTCGGGGCAGCCCTTTCCGACCAAGCTATGGTGTCTCCTGCATTCATGCATTTTTTTCTCTTAAACCAACCCCACCACCGGCTCGACTCGATCCGGGGGCTCGGGGGCTGGCCGGCTTGGACATCGCCCACCTCCTTCCTTAGCAATTCCTGGTGCGTTGAGATCGTCGCAGTCCCTCACTTCGCCCTAAGCCACAGAACTGGCTTCGGCTGTCGGCTGGAAAGCAGAACGGGCCAAAGCACCAGCACACCACAATTCCTAAGTCAAAGGACCATTGGATTTGCCAACCCGGCCCCGACACTTCAAGTTGCCGCACGACCGGCTGCTGGACAACCGGCTCCGCTAGATTGCCGCCAACCGGCCCAGTGGGTGTTCCACTCGCGCTCAATGTTTCTAAAAGCCTAAGTACCGCATGCTTCTCTCAATGTTCGAACTCCTTGTCACAAACCGGAGCCTCGGTCGTCAGACTTGCAGGAGGGAGGCCCAAGAGGGGAAGGTCGCAAGAACATGGTTCAAGAAACGGAAGGCAAAAGTGCAAGCATCCACGAAATATATACACCACAAATTTAAAAGACAGGCCCAAGGCCAGAGTTCATTACACCTGAACACCCCCAGTGGGTGGGTGGACCTGCTACCTAATAGAATTTTTTACTAAGATTAGCAGGGCAGCCTCAGACATCTCCAGTGCTAGGTCGCGCAGCTGCCGGCTCCTCCTCGGCGGCCTCCGGGTTCGCCGAGGTGCCGGCGGCCTCCTCTCCGGCCGTAGAAGCCCGTCTCCTCGGAGCTGCCCTCTGGGTCGTTCAGAAGCAGGCCGTAGTTGTCAGCAGGCACGACTCCGCCGTCTTCCGTCCGCTCTGGCTGGAACTCGTCGTGAATGGCGAACCCGACGATGTAGCTGGCCCGGGCCGTGATCCGTTTGGCCTCCGCCCGCAGCTGGTTCTCCGCACCGGCTCGTTGGCCCATCAGCGCGTCCAGCGACAGATCCAGATGCCAAGACATTGCGAACCTGAGCGCCATCCCAGCACCAGCACGGGTGGCAGAAACGCGCCACTTGTGGAGCCGGTCCGGCCCCGACTCCAACCACCGCGCCAGTCGTGAGAAGTTGTTCGGTGCAATGGATCCCGGCCAAAGGGCCGCCGTCATCGTTGCGCCGGCCTCGGAGAGCCGCCCCATCTGCTCGCCCAGTCCAAGCCACCCGTGGATCGGTCCCGAAGCCGACAACTCCCTTTGGGTCATGCTGGATACGGACGGCTTCTTCCGCCAGCCGGTGCGTCTCCAAAAAAGCCCCTCTCAAGAACTAAAGCAAGGCAGGAAAAACCACCAAGGACAAGAAGCCGACATAACAACCCGACAAAGCCCAAGGAAAGCACTTACTGGAAAAGGACTTTTCCAGGTGCTGCGCTTCGAGCAACGTACCGTGCCGCTCCTGGGCGATGGTGCGGTCACGCTCCTGGAGCGTCTTCTTCAGGTCGGCGACCTTGGCAAGTGTAACACCCCGGATGTAACTTACCATATTTGTACTCCGACGCTTGCCATTTTCGGCACTAAGTTATGAGATTCGTGGTTGGGTTTTTGTCTTCGTTTTGCATTTTGTCCATGTCATGCATTGCATATCATGTCATCATGTGCATCTCATTTGCATACGTGTTCGTCTCATGCATCCGAGCATTTTCCCCGTTGTCCGTTTTGCATTCCGGCACTCCCACGTCCTCTGGCATCCCCTTTTGTCTCTTTTCATGTGTGGGTGTTAAACATTCTCGGAATGGACCGAGATTTGCCAGGCGGCCTCGGTACACCACTGGTAGACCGCCTGTCAAGTTTCGTGCCATTTGGAGTTCGTTTGATACTCCAACGGTTAACCGGGGAACCGTAAAGGCCTCGTGTGTGTTGCAGCCCAACACCCCTTCAAAGTGGTCCAACAACCCATCCAAACCCCCTCCATCCTCTCGGCCGTTCGATCACTATCGCGTGGCCAAAAACCACTCCCCATTTGGACTCTCCTAGATCCCTCTACCTATAAAAAGGTCCTCCTCGTCAAAATCCGGGTCAAAACCCAAGCTCTCCCTCCCCTCGCGCCGCTGGACACGTCCGGGCGAAGCCGGACGCGTCCGCTGCCACGCCCATCCAACCCGCAGCCACCACGTGGCAAGCCCAGGCCGTGCCGCACTGGCCCGCCGAGGCCCGCAGCCGGCCCCCGCGGGCCCAGCCGCCGTCGCCCCGCACCCACGTGCTCCCGAGCGCCCGCGCCGTCCGTGCTCCGCCGCCACTGCTCCGCCACCGCTCTACTGCCTCGCCGGCCGCGCACCTCGTCGCGCCGCCCCGCGCGCCCCTCGCCCGGCGCCCGCTCCACTCCATCTCCGGCCAGATCCAGCCGCGGGAGGGCCGGATCCGACGAGCTCCATCTCCGGCGACCATCCCCTTCCACTCCGGTGCCAGCTCCGGCCAAACTCCGGCATGCCTCGGTTCTCATGCAACCGAACCCTAGATCTGGGCGAGGTGAAATCCTCTAAGTCTTTTTCGTGTAATTTTTCAAGCCCTATTCAACATGCCATAACTCCTCATCCGTAGCTCCGTTTTGTGCGTGCCATATATCAAAATGTTCATCAAGATGTGCTCTTCAGTTTGTTCCATTGTGCCATGCTTGTTTGAGTCCATCTTGATGCCCAAATTGTTGATGCAAGAGTGCTATAAAATTTTAGGTGCTGATTCTTAGCAGAGTATGAGCTTTTGTCATTTTTGCCATGATTATTGTGTGCTGCATATGGACTTGAGCGCTACATGTGTTTTAGGCTATGCCATGCCATCTTTACAGGGGTGTATGCCATGTATTTTTGTGATCTTTGTGGTGACTAGCACATTCATGCAAAGTAGCTCTCGTGATATTGCTGATTTCATAGACTTAGAATTTCACTAACTCTTTGCTATGTTGTTATTTTTATGCCATGTATTCTTGTTGCTATAGAGAGTTCCATGCTTCTTTTGAGTATGTTAAGTAAGGATGATTTTGGACATATGGTTGTGCTTTATCCAGCCATGTCCCTGTTTGCATTTATGGAGTGTCCTAGCATGACTCAATCTTGCTCTACTTTTGCTATAAAATGTTCCTAGCAGATTGTTTACGTGTTAATCAATTTTGCCAAGGTTGTTGTAGTTGATCCATGCATGCTATGAGATTGTTCTTGCCATGGTTAGATTCATGATCATGCCTTCTTGCTGGTAGTATGCTTATCTTGTCATGCAATGCCTTGTGGTGAGTGAATCGAGCTCGCAAAGAGGCCTTCATAATTCTATTTTTGCCATGTACAGTTTTCTGCTAAGTCTGAATCTGTTAACGAAACTTGCTATGTTTACATGGGTGCCATCATATCTTCTGATCTTTTTGGCTTATGGTCAGTAAGGGACTTCTGTTATATGCTTTGAGTAGATTCATGCCATGCCTTTTGCTATGTTATGTTCCTGTAGCATGTTGTTATCTTGCTCTGAACATTGCTTCCTAATGTTAATTCCTGACATGTTGTTATTTTCACTAAGTATGTGATGCTGATATCTTTTGCACTTTTGCCATGCTTGTTTGAACCTGCTCTTCTATGATTTAGCTGTAGCTTAGTGTTCATCTTTTGTCAAGCATCTTGAGTAGATCACTGCCATGTGCTTTGTTGCTATGTCGGAGTGCAGTAGCTTAGTTTCTTGTTGCATTTTAGATAGCATTGTGTTGTTAATCGCAGAATTGTGCCATTCTTGTTTTGCTTGCCATTTGCAAACCGTGCATCCGATTCCGGTGATCTTTATATCGATTTCGACCGAAATCATCTCATCTTTCCAGCGGCACACTTGGTTTTCCATGTTGAGGCCTGGTTCAATTTTCCTTCCGGAGCTCGCATATGCATTGCATATCACATCCCGCATATCATGTCATGTTTTGCATCATGTTGTTTGCGCATTGCACCGTGGTTGATTGTTGTTTCCTTTGCTTGCACTACAAGGATACCCCTTATAAAGCAACACAGCTTCTACAACATTTTGGCTAAACGTTGTAAAATTCATAATAGATACACATATTATAGGTTGCAGATATGCGTTGCATAATTCTAGCTCTTAATCCTACCGTGGGACATATATGAAAAAAAAGAAAAAAAAAGAAAACAAAAAAAGGAGAGAGGGATGCACCAGAAACAGAGGCCCCGATGCCCCTCGTCTCTCCCAAATCACCGCGACCAATCGCCTCGCCACCTTCCTCCCACCTCGCCGCCGGCCCTCCCCTCCGCTCCTCCCACATCGCGGCTATGGAGGCTACCAGATCTGCCTCATCCCCCACCCACCCATCCCTCTCACATCCCGCCTCTCTCTCTCTGGATGCAGCTCCTCATTGCGCCACCTGCGGCGGGCTGATTCAGGCGACGTCCGGCGAATCCCGCCATCACGAAGCACAACCCGAGGTCCCCTCACACCACGACGCCCTTCCATATGGCTAGATTCGGTGCTCGCGGCTACAAAAGCCCAGTCGCGACCTTCCCTCGATGGCTAGGGTTTCGGGAGTCGGCTCCACTGCCGGTGGCCATGACGCCCTTCTCGTCCGGTGAGTGAATCCCCTCCCCTGGCTTTGTCCTCTCTCTCTTCCCCTTTCTCTAACCTCTGTTCTTCTCTTCTCTTCTCTTCTCCTGTAGACGTCTAGGTTTGCACCCCCGATTCTATTGGAGCAAATCACTGTCAAAAAAGTTTGGCCCTTGTGTGATGAACACTTTTGTGCGATGAACACTTGACAAGCCTGCAGACTGAGTTCCAATCTCTGTTTATTTACATTCATGCACTGATTGCTATTCTATTAAATTAGTAATTATTAGATATCAATGGAGCATCAAATTTTTTAAAAATTCTTATTAGTCATCAATCCTTGATACATAAGTCGGTAATCCTTTCAAATTTTATTTATGTAGATAAGAACTACTTCATATATGCGGACCCCATCTTAAATAGTCTATTGCAAGAGTTATAATATTGAAGGAGGGATGCAGTCTTAATAGGTCTCTATACGACAGTTTTGATGAGTTACTAATCGAAGTTTTTGTTGAAATTTCAGTCTTCTGGAGTCTGATGGTCAGGCTATTTAGGTGGCGGTGTAGCTTTCTAATGGTGGCTTTCACGTCCATCTCAAATACTAGAGAACGTGGACCTGTTGGGGGAAGCACGTACTCCTTTGTTTTAGTGAGCAGGTGAATTAACAATCCACATTGTTTCTTGTATATGATGTTTCTTTGACATTATTGATATGATTCAGAACACTGATAAATACTTCTTTCCACACCTGTTAATGTATTGATTGTTGTATGCTCTTATTATTCTAAACAATTTGGACTACTAGCTAAATACCCGTGCGTTGCTATGGGATAACAAACATTAAATTTCATGAACATGTCAAATGTGATACTGTTTTTTGTAGTACGTGATACATTGTTACCACCGGTGGTGCTTCGTGAGGGCAAAAGCATGCCATGGCCTGCCCAGCTCGTGGGGTAAAAATACATGTAGTAGTACAGATATAGGAGTAGCCCAGCTCACAGCTGCCTTGCTTGCCTGTAGTGTCACCTCTTCACGGTTCTTTCTTGGCCTCTAGGCTCTATTGCTCGATTCCTCTTCCTATCCAGCAGAGTAGTATGGGCACGAGCAACGCGTACAGCCGCATGGAGGGCCAGAGAGACGTGGCGCGGAGCCGCCGTCGAGTCACCGGTCGCACCGCCGCAGCAAGTAGCAGCGCCGTGCGGTGCGGAGGCCCAAGGGCGACCCATGCAGCGGTGATCAGCCGGGTGAGTAGCAACCTAGACGACGAGCGCTGGTGCACAAGCACATGTGCAGCCCCAAAACTGTCTCTCGGACAGTACTAATTTTCGTATAAAATGTAGGTTATAACACTCTGAAATTCAATCAATTGATAATAAATATCTTAATTTGGTACTAGATATTTGTCATGGACAGCAGGGCTAATCAACGCGTAATTGATTTGGTTTTCAAGAGAAAAAAGAGATATAACGTTGAGAAAGATTTATGAGCAGCAGCTCTTCATCCATCGCTTGAGTTGAAATATTTGTGTTTCTTTAAATTTTGCCTGTTCAGGTTTTCCTTTGTAGCACCGCCACTGACTGTTACTTTCCAATTGTATTTCCATACACTGACGTCCTTCTCTTCCTTCGGTTTGAAAAGCTAGTATGCAACTCCCCAGTTAAATTCCTATGTCTTGCTAGCCTATTCCTCTAAAACACACCACATATACACCGAATATTCTATGTTACTATACACATTTTCTTTGTCATTTGGTTATGTGATTGTCCTATCATAACATGCAGTTATTATATATGGACTTGGGTCAGGTCAATGCAGAGGATTCGTCTATATCAAGTACTTATCTACAAAACTAAAAAAAGGTACTTATCTACTACCGATGTACATCATAGTGAAAATAAAACTGAATCCCAATACCCCACTTAGATGCAACCTACACCTGAGCTTTATGCATGTTCATGTGCAAACTATGCATATACTAAAGCTTGCAGCAAGCACACACACATATACACCAGCTGCGGCTCACTGTTAATCATCATGTTAGTCATTCATTAAGTAGAGACTCACTGTTTGTTTGTGCGCAGGTTTCCAAAGAAATAAATACTCAATGCCATTTGGTGGTTTTCAATGTGCCAGTCTCCTTTTCTGCTCTAATTTAATTATTTATGTACTCCTATCTTGCCAATGATTTACCTATTGTTTTATGTAATTTAATGTGAGGCACCGCACTCATCCGTTCCGGCAATATCGAGATGGAGGCCAACACCATGGACGGCTGGAGCTGCGAGTATATTTGTCCAAGATATGGCAGTGTTTGTAGTCATGGTTCTGGTAACTGTCTATGATCTCCATATCTTAACTATTTGTGAAGACAGAAATGCAAGTAATATTCTTCTTAGATGCTCTTGCCCTTTTGATTCGTAAATTGCTAAACTGACAACTGAGCTCTCACTACCTGTATTCATAAATTGCTGAATTACCCACATGAACTCTTGCTTCACAGTCCGTAAATTGCTGAATTTATCATTATTTCGCTTGCACTGTTCCATATGAGCAATGTCTATTGTGCTTTTAACTCGTCAACTAAGTAGGTACTATGTTATTAGTGGCTTGCTTTTAGGCCACAACCACATCTGTTTATTTTTCTCTCAGTCTGTTTATGTTTGTTATGTGACCTGAAGTAGCATATTAAGTTCTAAGGGAATACTTCCAGGTCAGAACTTTTCTTTGTATTAGTCGTAATCTAGCTGGGCAACCAATGTATCGGAAGTAATGACCCTTTGTAAGAAGTAATGTTTCTTATTTGTAGGGCAACCCATCACTATTTGCATCATGTCAATGCATTGTGTATTAACGGTTCATTTGGTTATTTTCTTTGTAGATATAGATGGATGATTATATGGGTGCGTGGCAAGTATACTACAATGATGATGATGATGTTCCGGTTCACGATGATGAAGATGATGTCTGTTTTCAGTTTTAGTTATGGTGGTTGTTTTCAGTTTTAGTTAAGTTGTAGGGATGCTGTTCCTGTTGGACGATGTTCCTTGGTTAGGTTTTAGTTAAGTTGTAGGGTTGTTGATGGATGCTGTCAGTTTAACTTTCGTTGTCAAGAGAAGGTTTAGATTATGCATCACATTTGGATGTTATTCCTCCTGTAATATCAACTATTGTAATCCCACAATTTTTCTCAATATATGATTTTTTCCTCTCGTGCGTATATTTTGTCTTCTGACTTGATATACATACTTAGTACCATGATGTGAAGCATTAATTTAATTGTTGGCAATATATAAAATATTATTCACATTTTATACGTAAAACACCTGAAGCGTTGCAAATTCTTTGTTGCGAAGCAATGAGATTTTGATTCCTGTACATTAACCACCAACGTATATGAGTGTTGTAAAAGTATGTTTTATGTGTTGCACTCCTGCAACGGTTCCTTTTACCAACGGAAGTATAAGCGTTACATTATGCGCTAGCAACATTGGATAAGGCAACGCATCCCAAACCGTTGGTAAAGTCCCTGGCAACGCATATATGGACTTTTAGATACGGAAAAATGTGTTGCTATAGGTGGGGTCCTGTTGTAGTGTTGTGTTCTTGCCTTGGGTAGAGCCGAGAGATGATTACGTGATCGAGGAACCCGTTGAGTACGCTTACGAGGATCAAGCTTACGTCAACTCGGAGAACTTTGCAGGCAAGATGACCTTACCCTCGAAATCACTTCTATCTTTGCTTGCTAGTTGCTCGCTCTATTGCTATGCCGCGATACCTACCACTTGCTATATCATGCCTCACATATTGCCATGACAAGCCTCTAACCCAACTTTCCTAGCAAACCGTTGTATGGCTATGTTACCGCTTTGCTCAGTCTCTCTTATAGCGCTGCTAGTTGCAGGTGAAGATGGAGTTTGTTCCTTGTTGGAACATGATTATTGTTGGGATATCATTATTATATCTTTTTTACTTTAATGCACCTATATACTTGGTAAAGGGTGGAAGGTTCAGCCTTATGCCTGGTGTTTTGTTCCACTCTTGCCGCCCTAGTTTCCGTCATACCAGTGTTATGTTCCTTGATTTTGCGTTCCTTACATGGTTGGGTTATAATGGGAACCCCTTGATAGATCGCCTTGAATAAAACTCCTCCAGCAAGGCCCAACCTTGGTTTTACCTTTTGCCACCTAAGCCTTTTTCCCTTGGGTTCCGCGGACTCAAGGGTCATCTTTATTTTAACCCCCCGCCCCCGGGCCAGTGCTCCTCTGAGTGTTGGTCCGAAACGGGCAGCCTGTGGGGCCACCTCGGGGCAACTCGAGGGTTGGTTTTACTCATAGCTTGACCTATCTGGTGTGCCCTGAGAATGAGATACGTGCGACTCCTATCGGGATTTGTCGGCACATCGGGCGGCTTTGCTGATCTTGTTTTACCATTGTCAAAATGTCTTGTAACCGGGATTCCGGGTCTGGTCGGGTCTTCCTGGGAGAAGTAATATCCTTCGTTAACCGTGAGAGCTTGTGATGGGCTAAGTTGGGACACCCCTGCAGGGTTTTGAACTTTCGAAAGTCATGCCCGCGGTTATGGGCAGATGGGAATTTGTTAATATCCTGTTGTAGAAAACATGACACTTAACTTAATTAAAATGAATCAATAGCGTGTGTAGCCGTGATGGTCTCTTTTCGGCGGAGTCCGGGAAGAGAACACGGTCTCGTGTTATGCTTGAACGTAAGTAGTTTCAGGATCACTTCTTGATCTTTATAGCTTCTCGATCGTGCTTTGCTTCTCTTCTCACTCTCATTTGCGTAATTTAGCCACCATATATGCTAGTGTTTGCTGTAGCTCCACCTTACTACCCCTTTTCCTACCTTAAGCTTAAATAGTGTTGATCGCGAGGGTGTGAGATTGCTGAGTCCCCGTGACTCACAGATTACTTCCAAAACCAGATGTAGGTGCCGATGATGCCAGTGCAGAGGACGCTACCAAACTCAAGTGGGAGTTCGACGAGGATTCAGGATGTTACTATGTTTCCTTTCTGGACGATCAGTAGTGGAGCCCAATTGGGGCGATCGGGGATCTATGCATTTGGGGTTGTCTCTCTTTCTTGGTTCTGTAGTCGGACCTTGATTGTATTATGGATGATGTAATGCTATATTTATGTATTGTGTGAAGTGGCGATTGTAAGCCAACTCTTTATCCCTTTCTTATTCAGTACATGGGATGTGTAAAGATTACCCCTCTTGCGACATGTCTACTATGCGTTTATGCCTCTAAGTCGTGCTCCGACACGTGGGAGATATAGCCGCATCATGGGTGTTACAAGTTGGTAATCAGAGCCTTCCCCGACTTAGGAGCCCCCTGCTTGATCGAATCGCTGGCGTTGTTGAGTCTAGAAAAAAGTTTTGAGTCTTATAGGATTATATATATACCGGAGAGTAGGATTCTTTTTACTCCTCAGTCCCTTCATCACTCTGGTGAGGCCTCCTGGCGTAGAGTTTTGACTCTTCTCTTCTCAAATTTCACAAAAAAAGTTTTAGGATCACGCGGGTATCTTGGAATCGTTCTGATGATTTTGTGATGAGAACATTGTTCTTGGTGTCTCCTGACATTTAGGGTTGTGGCAGTGTCTCGGGGAGTTGAGCTCTGAGGTGCTGTCGTCACAATTTTATTGTTACAGTTCTGGAATACCTGAGTTTGCCGACATTGAAAATCTCTTTTATGTAGTTGTTGGTGAGATAACCTTGACGCTACCCAGTACTGGGGCGGGAGTTTGGGAGTATTGCCATAACTCGTATAACGGATGCTTTTCGAAGGTTGAGGTAAATGATTTCCGAAGGTTTCTTGGTTATTTGTTGAAGGATGGATACAGCTGGATGTAGGATTTGCTAGTTTTGGGTGAGATATTATGCTTCCCCTGTATCCCCAACACCTGATTGCATAACCAGAAAGTTTCGGGAGTTTCATAGGTGGGAATTCATGTAGCTCTAGTATTTCTTCCAGCAGATATTTGGTTTGTGATTGGGTAATCCTTACCAAGTATTTGTTCATGTACGTACCTTGTTGTTTTATTCATCTACCTTTATCTAAGTGGCTTCTCAACTTATGGAAGTGTGATCATTTACTTTGGAATTCATTCGTTCATTCTTGTTCGAATGTTAAGGCTATATGTTGCAATTTCGATCCATTGATTCAGCTTGAATATATGTCTTTCAAGATGCTAATGGATGTCAACCTCTTCAGGATGGCTCCTCCAACACGTCAGAATCCGGAACCTCCACCACCACCTCCACCTCTAGAGGCATGGCAAGCTGTCATGGCCGCCACCAACGCCAACACACAGATGCTTTTGCAACTCTTGCAAGAGCGTAACCAAGGAAATCAAGGCCAAGGCAACAATCAAGCTCGGTTTTCTACCCTCAACTAGTTCCTCGCAAACCAGCCGAAGTCCTTCAGTAACTGTGTCGAGGCGACAGACGCTGATGATTGGCTCATGCATATCTGCAAATATTTTGAGTGTAGCAATGTCAGGCCTGGGGACTTTGTCAAGTTTGCTTCGTTCCAACTCAAAGACCAAGCTGCTGAGTGGTATCAACAATACAAAGATTCTAGAGGAGGTCGTGTGATTACCTAGGATGATTTTCGCCGAGACTTCAAAGCTCACCACATTCCTCAAAGGGTTGCTGAGAGTAAGCGTGAGGAGTTCCGCAATCTGAAGCAAGGCAGTATGTCTGTTTACCAATACAACATTCTGTTTCAGAGGATCGCTCGCTTCGCCAAACAAGATGTCCCTGATGAGAAGAGCATGATTTATCAATTCAGAGGTGGCCTTAGAGAAGATCTGCAACTAGCTCTTGTGCTTTTTGAGCCGACCAAGTATGATGAGTTCTACAACTTGGCACTAAAGCAAGAAGCTGCTCAGATCAAGTGCGATGCATCTAAGAAGAGAGTCAGGGATGCAACTCCTTCTTCTTCTTCTTCAACTCAAGTGGCAGCTAAGCAGCAAAAGTTCTGGTTGCCTCCTCCTCCGTTCCGTCAGCCTTATCAGCAGAAGAGTAAAGGTGGCAATGGATCTTCCCACCCACCCAACCCAGGCTATCAGAACAAAGCTCCATCTCATGCTCCAAGGTCAAGTGCTCAGTATCACCGTCCGCTCTCAGAGGTTACTTGCAACAAGTGTCAACAGAAAGGGCACTATGCGAACAAATGCTTCAACTAGAGGCGCCTTCCGCCTCCTCCTGTGAGATCTGCCAGAAATGCAATGGTCAAGCATAATCCCAAGCATGCTAAGGTCAACATGATGAACGCAGCCTAGGCGGAGAACTCTTCAGAAGTGATCATGGGTAACCTTCCAGTTAACTCTATTCCTGCCAAAGTTCTTTTTGATACTAGTGCATCGCATTATTTCATGTCATTCCCATTTGCATCGGAGCACAATGTTGACACAGAGGTTTTGTCCAAATTCATGCAAGTTGTTTCTCCCGAAAAGCTTATGACTTCTAGTTTGGTTGCTCCCAATGTCTCTGTCCAGTTTGGAGACTATAAGTTTTTGTCCTCTCCTATGGTTCTGGGTAACTCAGATATTGATCTAATTCTCAGCATGGACTGGCTTTCTAAGCACAAGGCTCGGCTTGATTGTGCTTCCAGGCAGATTCAATTGACACACTCGTCTGAGGATGTGATCATCTATGCCACTCATGATGATACCATTCGAGTGCTTTCTCTCAATGAGAAGGGCGAGTTGAATGCCATCTCTCAGATTCTAGTCGTTTGTGAATATCAAGATGTCTTTCCAGAAGAGTTGAAGGAGCTGAACAAACAACTCGATGTACAAGAGCGTATGGGTCTGATCCGACCGAGTTCTTCTACATGGGGTTGTGGTGTTCTTTTTGTCAAGAAGAAGGATGGCACGGACCGACTCTGCGTCGACTATCGTCCATTTAACAAGAAGACCATAAAGAACAAGTACCCACTTCCCAACATCAATGAGCTATTCGAACAACTCAAGGGTGCTCAAGTATTCTCCAAGCTTGACCTCCGTATGGGCTATCATCAGATTCACATTGGTGAACAAGATATCCCCAAGTCAGCATTCAGAACAAGCTATGGTTCTTATGAATATAATGTCATGTCTTTCGGCCTTGTCAATGCTCCTCCAACGTTCTCTCGCATGATGAACTTCATCTTCAACCCTTACACAAATGATTTCGTCTTGGTGTATCTCGATGATATTTTGGTCTTTTCCAAGAACGAGGATCATGCCTAGCATTTGAGATTGGTGCTGGACAAACTCAGAGAACATCAGTTCTATGCGAAGTTTTCAAAGTGCGAGTTTTGGCTCGATGAGGTTCTCTACCTTGGGCATATCATCTCCTCCAAGGGCATAGTTGTTAATCCTGAGAAGGTGTTTGCAATCGTGTATTGGGAACCGCCTCACAATGTGAAGCAGCTCCGCAGTTTCCTTGGGCTTGCAAGCTATTGTCGAAGATTTGTTGAGAATTTCTCTAAGATCGCAAAGCCTCTTTCCAACCTCCTCCAGAAGCATGTGAAGTATGTCCGGACGCTTGAATGTGACATCGCTTTCAACACCCTCAAAGAGAAGCTAGTCACAGCTCCAGTTCTGACTCCTCCTGATGAATCCAAACCATTCGAGGTTTTCTGTGATGCCTCCCTGCAAGGTCTCTGAGGGAGTACTGGATTAGGGGGTCTCCGGACAGCCGGACTATATCCTTTAGCCAGACTGTTGGACTATGAAGATACAAGATTGAAGACTTCGTCTCATGTCCGGATGAGACTCTACTTGGCGTGGAAGGCAAGCCAGGTAGTACGGATATGGATATCTCCTCCTTTGTAACTGACCTTGTGTAACCCTAACCCTCTCTGGTGTCTATATAAACCGGAGGGTTTTAGTCCGTAGGACAACATACAATCATACCATAGGCTAGCTTCTAGGGTTTAGCCTCTCTGATCTCGTGGTAGATCTACTCTTGTACTACCCATATTATCAATATTAATCAAGCAGGACGTAGGGTTTTACGTCCATCAAGAGGGCCCGAACCTGGGTAAAACATCGTGTCCCCTGCCTCCTGTTACCATCCGCCTTCGAGGCACAGTTCGGGACCCCCTACCCGAAATCCGCTGGTTTTGACACCGACATTGGTGCTTTCATTGAGAGTTCCTCTGTGTCGTCATCATCAGGCTTGATGGCTCCTTCGATCATCGTTAGCGATGCAGTCCAAGGTGAGACCTTTCTCCCCGGACAGATTTTTGTATTCGGCGGCTTCGCACTGCGGGCCAACTCGCTTGGCCATCTGGAGCAGATCGAAAGTTACGCCCTTGGCCACCAGGTCAGGTTTGGAAGCTTAAACTACACGGCCGATATCCGTGGAGATTTGATCTTCGACGGATTCGAGCCTCTGCCCTGTGCGTCACGCGGTCACGATGAGTACGATTTAGCTCTACCATCAGACAGTGTTCAAGAGATCGCACCGGCAGCCGCTCCGACCCTCAATTCGGAGCCAGTTGTGTTGTCCATGGACGGGTGGATGGACCCCGCCACGGAGGCCTTACCCTCAGCGGTGATCGAGCCGAACATCGACCTTACCCTGCATGAGAGCCGTGTTTTCAGACTGCCGGATCCTTCTCTGGCCACGGACTCTGAACCACCTGCGCCCGTTCCTAGCGAATCCGATTGGGCGCCGATCATGGAGTTTACCTCCACGAATATTTTTCAGGACTCGCCCTTTGGCGACATACTGAACTCATTAAGGTCTCTCTCCTTGTCAGGAGGATACTGGCCGAACTATGTCCGGTAGGATTGGGATGCGGATGACGAAGAAATTCGCTGCCCACCCACCACCCACTTAGTAGCCACTGTCGATGACTTAACCGACATGCTCGACTTCGACTCCTAAGACATTGACGGTATGGACGACGATGCGGGAGAGGAAGAGGAACCACTGCCCATAGGCCACTGGACAGCCACCTCATCATACGATATATACATGGTGGACACACCCAAAGAAGGCAATGGCGATGAGACAGCGGAGGATGACCCCTCCAAGAAGCAACCCAAGCGCCGACGTCAGCGGCGCCGCTCTAAGTCCCGCCAAATCAAAAGTGGTGATACCGGCACAGGAGATAATAACACTCCGGATAGTGCCGAAAATGGCAAAAATCTCCTCTAGCACGATTTAGGACAGGAGGATGGAGAGGCCAGCCCCCCAGAGAGAGCAGCAGATGGATAGGCGGAAGATGATAATTACATGCCCCCCTCCGAAGACGAGGCAAGCCTCGAGATGAAGAATTCGTCGTGCCAGAGGATCCCGTCGAACAAGAGCGCTTCAAGCGCCGGCTTATAGCCACGACAAATAGCCTTAAGAAAAAGCAGCAGTAGCTTCAAGCTGATCAAGATCTGCTAGCTGACAGATGGACTGAAGTCCTCGTGGCCGAGTAATATAAACTCGAACGCCCCTCCAAGGGTTACCCAAAATGCAGGTTGCTACCCCGACTGGAGGAAGAAGCGTATGACGCGGCTGATCGGCCACCTCGTGGACGCGATAGAGAGGCATTCCAGCCAAAAGCTCAGCATGCGCCCCGACGCCATTCAAATAAAAAGGCATGGGGAAATATGCCAGACCTGCGAGACATATTGGAGGACAAAGCAAAACATGCAAGATCGATCTACGGATCACGAGGGCGCGCCACTATACGAGACGATAAATGTCATGCCGGATACAGTAAAAGTAAATCCGGCCGGGCCGAACACAGCGGGCAAGACTCATTGGAGCTGCGTCACGATATAGCCCAGCACAGAGGTGCCGCACACCCCTTATGCTTCACAGATGAAGTAATGGATCATCAAATCCCAGAGGGTTTCAAACTCGTAAACATAGAATCATACGACGGCACGACAGATCCTGCGGTATAGATCGAGGATTTCCTCCTGCACATCCACATGGCCCGTGGTGATGACCTACACGCAATCAAATACCTCCCACTCAAACTTAAAGGACCAGCTCGGCATTGGCTCAACAGCTTGCCAGCAGAGTCCATTGGTTATTGGGAAGATCTGGAAGCCGCATTCCTCGACAACTTTCAGGGAACTTATGTGCGACCACCAACGCCGATGACTTGATCCATATAATTCAGCAGCCAGAGGAATCGGCCAGGCAATTTTGGACATGGTTCCTAACAAAGAAAAATCAAATCGTCGACTGTCCAGGTGCAGAGGCTCTAGCAGCTTTCAAGCACAACATCAGCGACGAGTGGCTAGCCCGGCACCTTGGTCAGGAAAAGCCAAAATCTATGGCAGCCCTCACGACACTCATGACCCGCTTTTGTGCGGGAGAAGATGGCTGGCTGGCTCGTAGTAACAACATATCAAAGAACCATGTTACTTCAGATACCAAGGACGGCAGTAGCAGGTCACGTCGCAACAAACATAAGCGCCGCATTAACAGCGACAATACCGAGGATACGACAGTCAATGCCGGATTCAAAGGCTCTAAACCCGGTCAGCGGAAAAAGCCATTCAAAAGAAGCACTCCGGGACCGTCCAGTCTGGACTGCATACTCGATCGCTCGTGTCAAATACACGGCACCCCCGACAAGCCAGCCAACCACGCCAATAGGGATTGTTGGGTGTTCAAGCAGGCCGGCAAGTTAATTGCCGAAACAAAGATAAGGGGCCACATAGCGATGACGAGGAGGATCCCCGGCACCTGAATACCGGAGGACAGAAGAGGTTCCCCCCACAAGTGCGGATGGTGAACATGATATACGCAACCCACATCCCCAAGAGGGAGCGAAAGCGTGCGCTCAGGGACGTATATGCGTTGGAGCCAGTCGCCCCAAAGTTTAACCCATGGTCCTCCTATCCGATCACCTTCGATCGCAGGGACCACCCCACTAGTATCCGTCATAGCGGATTCGCTGCACTGGTCTTAGACCCAATTATTGACGGATTTCACCTCATTCGAGTCCTTATGGATGGCGGCAGCAGCCTGAACCTGCTTTACCAGGACACGGTGCACAAAATGGGTATAGACCCCTCAAGGATCAAACACACAAAAACGACCTTTAAAGGCGTCATACCAGGCGTAGAGGCCCATTGCACAGGCTCAGTCACACTGGAAGTGGTCTTCGGATCCCCGGATAAATTCCAAAGCGAAGAGTTAATCTTCGATATAGTCCCGTTCCGCAGTGGTTATCATGCACTGCTTGGGCGAACCGCATTTGCGAGATTCAATGCGGTACCGCATTATGCATACCTCAAGCTCAAGATGCCAGGACCTCAGGGGGTCATTACAGTTAATGGAAACACAGAGCGCTCTCTCCGAACGGAGGAGCACACTGCGGCCCTCGCAGCGGAAGCGCAAAGCAGCCTCTTAAGGCAATCCACTAGTTTGGCGTTTAAGGACCCGAACACCTTCAAGCGCGCCTGGAGTAATCGGCAACAGGACCGCCTGGCACGTTCCGAGATCGCATAGCAATGCAGCCCCCACCCCGGCCCAAGCCAAACAGTGAAACTCGTGCCACACGTACATAATTACGCATTAAAAATACCATGGGCCTAGTTAGGGAGGGGGCACGACCACGGCACGCTCCAAGATGCAGCTTAAACCGCACTAGGAGCTTCCTGCCTTGTTATTTTTCTCTTTCAGGACTTTAATCTCTGGAAACCCTGTCCGGCAGCATGATTGCCGAACACATGATGCAGCAACCAAGGAGGCAGAAAGCTATGTCACACCACGGAACTCCCAGGTGGATTACGATAACGAGTGAAATACCTGCTTTAATACTATTCCTCAGCTTGCCCTTGGAGGGGACATGTCAAATAGTCCTACTTTTTGCTTATTGCACTATCTGTACCATTCTGCTTTAGCGCACCTTTTTGAATAAACAATGCATAGCTTCAGTCTGTTTTTGCATTTTTATTTTATATATGTGTTCATTAATGACACCTTGCAACGGTACACTTTGGTATGGCCAATACACCAGGGGCTTAAGTACCCCACAATATGGTATGAGAAGTCCAAACACTTTCACAAGTGCGGCACCCAGAACTTATAGCATTATATGCACCAGCTCCGAATCATGTCTTTGGTCAATAGTTGGGTTTGCCCGGCTCCCATGTTTTGGTACCTTACGTTCCGCTATATCGGCTAAGGTAGCACTGGGAGAACTACTGCGATTGTGCCCCAGTTCAACTGGGCTAAGCACCTCAGTAGAGAAAGCTAAAACTGACTGTCATGATAAGGTGAGAGACTGGTCGCTGTTCGAGAGGTTTTCGAGTCCCTAAAGACTTATGCCGCTTAGAGCGAGGAGTCGGCCCTGTCCGGCTTAAGGCGTGTATCGCGCCCCGAATTCGGCCTTCCAAATACCAGGGGCTTCGCCGAAATTTAAAATTATAGAATTCTATGGCTAAGTGAGAGTGATAAAGCATTATTAGTCCGATTGCCTTGTTCGTTGTGCCGAGCACCTCCCTCGAAGGACCCAAAAATGGGAACAAGAGTGCTCAGGTTTATCCCGAACACCCCAGCACTCGTGGCATGGGGGCAGAAGCCGACGACTAGCCATCTCTCATATTTGATAAACGGCCGAACAGAAGGTAATATTTTAAATTCAAACAAGCATTGCATAGCGCATATGAAACAGGTTTTCAACATACAGGATCACATGAGCAAATTCATTCAAATATTACATCTTTCATACACTCGTCCACTACGAGACGGGCACCCTTCAGGACACCCTCATAGTACATCTCGGGGTGGCGATGCTCCTTGCCCGCCGGCGGCCCTTCCTTGATCAGCTTCACGGCCTTCAATGCAGACAGACCGCTTGACGACTTCCAGCCATGGGCAGGCATCCACAAGCCGCCTCACCAGGCCGAAGTAGCTGTTCGGAAGCGCGTCGCTAGGCCACAGCCGGACTATAAAGCCCTTCATGGCCTGTTCGGCCGCCTTATGTAGCTCGACCAGCTGCTTTAGCTGGTCACTCATAGGCATTGGGTGTTCCGTCCTAGTATATTGGGCCCAGAATAACTTCTCCATTGAGCTTCCCTCCGCGGCCTGGTAAAATGTTGCGGAATCTGACACGCTGCGGGGCAAATCTGCGAATGCTCCTCGAGAGCTCCGGATCCGGGTAAGTAACAAGTAATTTACTTTCACATGCTTGCTTTGCATATAGAATGCCTTACCCGCCGCTATCTTCTTCATCGCATCAATCTCCTGGAGGGCCTTTTGGGCTTCGCCCTTGGCATTCTTTGCGCTCTCGAGGGCCGCGGCAAGCTCGGACTCTCGCATCTTTAAGTCAAGCTCCAACGCCTCGTGCTTTGTCATGAGAACGTGGAGCTCTTGATGCACCTCGCCCACCCGAGCCTCCTGCCTTTCCCGCTCGGTGCGGTCCTTGGCCGCTTTGTTTTCGGCCTCGGATAGCGCTTGCTTCAGGGTTGCCACCTTGGTCGTGGCCCCTGGCAAATTTACAACGATCCTGTCATTTTGCAATCGCATTCTTTTTATACATATCCATAGACTGGGTATTACTTACCCTTGTTCTCCTCGAGTTGCCTCTTGGCAAGGCCGAGCTCTTTCTTGGACCCCTCGAGGTCCTGCTTCAGTGCGGCGACCTCTGCGGTCAGTGCGGCAGAGGCCAACAGCGAAGCCTGCATACGCATATTGACATACTTATATTAGACTCCTGCGATATTGTTTGATCCTCTGTTCGGCTTTTCTTTGTGAACACCAAACAGAGCATCAGGGGCTACTGTCTATGCGGTAATATTTTTCCTATATTTCAAAAACTTACCTCAAAGCCTGTTAGAAGGCTGGCATAGGCTTCAGTCAATCCGCTCTTGGTGGACTGAACCTTTTGGACCACCGCACTCATAATAGTGTGGTGCTCTTCGTTGATGGAAGCGCTGCGAAGCACTCCCAGCAGATTGTCCGGTGCCTCTGGTTGGACAGAGGTCACCGGCACAGGCATCTTGCCCCTTTTGGAAGGAGGCCGCCTGCCTGAGTCCGGGACCATTGGAGGTTTCGGCGCGGTGTTCGGCTGATGGCCGGACTCAAAGCCCTCGGGAGCCTTGCTCCCTCTGCTCCCAGAGTTCGAAAGGTCGCCTTGAGGCGCCTCCAGGACTGTCTCCCCTCGACCCGGTGCCTCTTGAGACAATACCTCGGCGTTTCCGTAGGGCAAGGAGAGGTGGCGGTCGGAAGTGGATCGCTATCCATATCAGACGAGCCCAGGGAGCCGTCTGACGATACGTCGATACGGGCTCGTGGCGGTCTGCATAATCATAATTCGGCATTAGGAGAAGTAGTGCGACAAAGGAATGCTATGAGTTACTCTGGTATCCGAATATTTACGACTTTTCCAGGGGCTTGGCCCTGAGCAGCCACTCATCTTCGCCTTCGGTGGCGGTGGTAGAGTAGTCCGGAAGGAGAGTCCTTCCCTTCTTGGACCCTTCGCCCCCCCCCCGATTGGGGCGGCCTTCCTTTTCTTGTCTCCCCCGACTGGAGGGGGCATCTTCATCTTCCTCCTCGTCTTCGGGGGAGGAGTGCGTCGTGGAGTTATCGGACGATAAGTCCGATAAACCCTGGCGTCGGGAACTCTTTTGGGTTCCCTTGGCCTTCTTGGTCTTCTGTGGCACCCTATAAGGGGCCGGAGTCAGCATCTCTGTAAGGAGAGTGTCCGCAGTATCTTCGGGCAGAGGGGTCGGATAGTTAATCTACCCCGACGTCTCCACTCACTCCTGTCAAAGGTACGGGAGCTTAGATCCCGCATAGAGTCAAACTATGAAAAACAAGTATCATGTAAGAGGTAAAATAGCTTACCGCGCTGGCTTGGCGCTTCGAGCAGAATCCGCGATCCTCGGTAGTGGGAGGGGGAACCTCGGCGCCCTTGAATAGCACCTTCCAGGCATCCTCATGTATTGTGTCGAAGAGCCTGTTTAGAGTTTGGTGATGGGCCGGGTCGAACTCCCACAAGTTGAAAGCCCATTGTTGACACGGGAGGATCCGGCGGATGAGCATAACCTGGACTACGTTGATGAGTTTGAGCTTCTTGCTCACCATGTTTTGGATACATGTTTGGAGTCCGGTCAGCTCTCTCGAACTACCCCAGGACAGGCCCTTCTCTTGCCAGGAGTTGAGCCACGTGGGGATGCCAGATCGGAACTCGGGGGTCGCTGCCCATGCAGGGTCATGCAGCTCACTGATGTAGAACCACCCCGATTGCCACCCCTTTATGGTCTCCGCGAAGGAGCCCTCGAGCCATGTAACATTGGGCATCTTGCCCACCATGGCGCCTCCACACTCCACCTGGCGGCCACTCACTACCTTCGGCTTGACATTAAAGGTCTTCAGCCATAAGCCGAAGTGAGGCTTGATGCGGGGGAAGGCCTCGCACATGACGATAAACGCCGAGATGTTGAGGATGAAGTTCCGGGCTAGATCGTGGAAATCCAGGCCGTAGTAGAACATGAGCCCCCGGACGAATGGGTGGAGAGGGAATCCTAGTCCATGGAGGAAATGGGTAAGGAACACTACCCTCTCGTGGGGCCCGAGGGTGGGGATGAGTTGCCCCTCATCTGGGAGCCGGTGCACGATGTCGTCGGGCAGGTATCCAACTCTCCTCAGCTTCTTGATGTGTCCCTCTGTGACGGAGGAGACCATCCACCTGCCTCCCGCTCCAGACATGGTTGGAGAAGGTTGAGGTGGGAAATGTGGACTTGGGCGCTGGAGCTCGAGTGCGCAAGAATGGATGAGCAAGGAGAAACAACGCGTGGGTATAAAAAGGTTAAACCTTCTCCCTTTATAAGGGCGGCCAAAACTATGCGCCCCCACTAGCCTGGTAGAACTCGCTTATCCCCCAAGCGCCGTAATCGATGGCGTGGTTCGGTTACCCACACCCGTATTGATGAGAATCCCGTAATAAGGGGGACACGGTCTCTGCTTTGACAAGACGTGTCAAAAAACTGCCTCGCGTTATGTGCAGGCCTAGTTAAAGGAAACGGTTCGAATAATCACCGGGCCATGGCTTAATGTCATGTTGCCAAAACAAGTCAGCAGATTAGATTTGTGGAAATATTATTCTCTCTACGGTGGTATGTGGAACTTATTTTGCAGGGTCGGACACTATCCCTATATTCAAATTCTTCCATGGTGTATTCGGAGGAGGAACCCGCCTTGCAATGCCGAAGAAAAAACTGCGCGCTGGACTCATCGTCATTGAAGCCTGGTTCAGGGGCTACTGAGGGAGTCCTGGATTAGGGGGGTCTCTGTACAGTCGGACTATATCCTTTGGCCGGACTATTGGACTATGAAGATACAACATTGAAGACTTCGTCTCGTGTCCGGATGAGACTCTACTTGGCGTGGAAGGCAAGCTAGGCAGTACGGATATGGATATCTCCTCCTTTGTAACTGACCTTGTGTAACCCTAACCCTCTCTGGTGTCTATATAAACCGGAGGGTTTTAGTCCGTAGGAAAACATACAATCATACCATAGGCTAGCTTCTAGGGTTTAGCCTCTCTGATCTCATGGTAGATCTACTCTTGTACTACCCATATCATCAATATTAATCAAGCAGGACGTAGGGTTTTACCTCCATCAAGAGGGCCTGAACCTGGGTAAAACATTGTGTCCCCTGCCTCCTGTTACCATCCACCTTAGACGCATAGTTCAGGACCCCCTACCCGAGATCCACCGGTTTTGACACCGACAGTCTAGGTGTTGCACTACTAGGAAAAGGCATGCTAGTGGCGCACCGAATTTGCCTTCTAATGGCGCACTACCGGTGCGCCACTGGCATCACGCCATTAGAATTAAATTCTAATGGCGCACCACCGGTGCGCCATTAGTATCTGGTGTTCTAATGGCGCACCATGTAGTGCGCCATTAGTATAGCCCGCAGTGCGCCATTAGAATGCCTCCCAGGGGGCCATATGTACCCATGTGCTTTTGCATTCTAATGGCGCACCAGCAGTTAATGCGCCATTAGTGTGATGATCACAGTGCGCCATTAGTGTCTTGTGTGGTGCGCCATTAGTATGAATATTAGGTTTTATTTATTTTTTTGCTTTTTTGATTTTTGCACAGGTTACAAAATATATTATTGGACAGAATATAGACAGCAGCACACAGCAACATCAGATTCATCAAATACAATAGAAGATTAGTCTCCGAATACAATTCATCATATTAGTCTCCGAATTCAAAAGACCGAACAAAGATAAAACATTACAAGTCTCAAGACCGCGAGTATCGAGTTTGCCTTCACATTACAAGTCGATATCGATCATCTAAACTACCATCACATAGAAGAGAGTTGTGGTCATCATGATGAGCATCATCGCGATCAAACTGGTCTTCATCCGGTTCCTCCAACGCTCCCTCCTCTCTCCCTCTAGATAGCGGGCGTATCTACATTCGGCCTCCGCCCTAGTGGTGTACCCTTTGTAACTGTTACCGCTGAAACGGTGAACCTGTCTCCAACACTCCTCCTAGTCGTCATAGACTCCGGGAACCTTACCCTTGTACACAACATACAATGGCATCTCTATGCACAAGCCAAACAACAGACAATACATAAGCAATATGTAAGTATGCAACAAAAGGATCGGAAGAGAAAAGCAAGACATTAATAGCACGATTCATGGTCCTACTAATAAATAGCATCGATTACATCTAAGTTGAACGACTGTCCAAACCAAAGAGACATACGAATTCATTAAAGTATAATTACAACATGAGCCAATCAATGTTTCAGAACTACACATCACTGCTTTCGACTCGACTCATCGGACAGGAACGTGGATGAAGCCGCCGTCTGTCGTGATGGTCATGAAATCGCGGTCGTTGTCACCCTGCATTTGTAGCATTTCATCTATCTCACTGTTGGACAGTTGATATCTGAGGAAGAACTGCCCCGAGGTATGAAGGACATCTTGATGGATGATGTCCGCAAACTCCGACTGGATGCGAAAGAATTCTTGTCTAAGGTCTGCGTCCTGGACTGCCGACAAGCTCGCGGCCCAATCTTTGAGATTATCTGGTAGCAGAAGTTGATGATGGTCCCTTACGATCGCCCGCATGTGATGGAGGGCGTAGTAGGCATCCTTCTGACCACCAGGCGGCTGCTTGACGCAGCAGAACTTCATATTGTGTGAGAACATGTGCTTGCCGTACTTACGAACTGCCCTGGTGATGGTGCCTCCAGATTTGGCGTAGGCGGGGAGAACATCATCAAGAACTTTCTTGACATTTGTGTAGTCTACCTTGGAGTTATGGTTCAGGTCTAAATACGTGGCCATGGAATATTTCGGGCTTAAGAGGATGAGTGTGCAATGTGTGTCACCGCACAGAACATGGAATGTTAGAAAAAAAGAAGAACGATCGAAATCTAAGAAATCATATGTTACGGGGCGGTTAAGGGATGACTTACTCGGGAAAGTAAGCCACAAGGAAGTTATCCTTGTCTGGGTTTGCCAGAATGACGCCTTCGAGGTGTGAACTCGCAACTCGGCGGTCCCCAGTGCTGCTCAAGTGCTTGGCACGCATGTAGAAGGGGCCGACTATCACGATATCCAGGGTCTTGTCTCTAATGATCCGCATCTCCATACTCAGCAAAAACAGCCAAACAAAGGTGTAGTGCAGCGGATGAAGGTTAAACATAGCAAAGATGTCATCAAACCGCAGGACGATCGTACCCCCGATGTCGCCATCCACAAAGCCCTTGCCCTCTGGCACCTTGGCCATGAAAACCGGGTATGCCACATCCTTCTCTCTGAGACGCCGCTTCTCCAAAGAAAGAACACTGTTGTGCAGACTCCGCATAGCACCGGTTGCAGCATTCAACATATTTGGCGGTAGCATCGCCCTACCCGCCACATGCACCCTCCTCGAGATATCCTTAGGTGAAGGTGGCCCGTCCTGAGCACGGATCAAACTCGGTGCCGGCTGGCTCGCACCGGCGCCCTTGTTAGTCTTTCGTTTCCGTCCCTTCTTCTTGATCTCCTGTAATGGGACCGAGTTCTGCTCACAGACCGCCTTCTTGAGCGTGTTGGGGCTGATATTATTTCGCGCCTCAGCTATCTGAGGCTCGGTGAAGGCGGGAGCTGGAGGCGTGTCCTGAGAACTGAACGCCAGACGACGCCTGTTGCAATTGGATTTCTCTGCCGTACCAAATAGATCGCGGTCGTCTTGGTTGGGTTCTTGAGAAAGAGGCCCGCAGAACTCGTCAGCGTACCCATGTTCGGCAAAGTACTTATCAACTTTGGTAAATGTACCGTCGTTGTTGTCGTCACCGTCCGGATCCTGTGCCATAGGGCTGTCCGGATCCTGTGCCATAGGGATGTCCGGCAGGTCCGATAGCGTTGCGGCATTCTTACCATGGCTTGGTGCCGGCACGACTCGCGGTCTTGTCTGTGGGGTGGTGTCCCCCGCCCCCAAACGAATCTGGCTCTTTGGCCAAAGCAGGGGCCAGTTTACACAGGTGCTGAGGGTCATCTCATCTTCTTCGTCGGCCCCAGCGGGTCGAATCGGAGGTAACAGCTCGTCGTAGCCTTGCAGCACCCGAACCACTTCAACCCTATACATTGTGGGTGGCATTGGATTACCGTGGAACATGGGGTTGCCCGGTTGAATGATTCTGCCCTTGGCGACATCGACCAACTCGGCGCCCACGAAGTGCAGAAGAGTGCAAGGAACGTCGGCGGTGCCCTGCGAAAACATGTACAGGGCATCAGGGATGCCCAGTCAAAGGCAAGGAGATGAAGTCATCGGCCGAGAGGCTTAGTTACCATGATGCCTTCGAGCTCGGCTGATGTCGAGGCACCGCCAACGGCGGGCATGCAACTGACGGAGGGGGCGCTTGCTGGTGAGGTGCCGGCCGGCGTACACCCGGGTGCATTAAGCTCCAATGCCCGTGCCGGCGCCGGAGACACGAATACCGCCTCCACCGGAGACACCAATGGGGCCGCCGCCGGAGACACCAATGGCGCCGCCGGAGACACCAATGGAGCCGCCTGCGCGTTGTGCGAGTTGCTGGCCGTGAAGCTGGGAACCGGGGGAGGCCCCTGTTGGCCGCCCGCAATCCACGTCGTCAGCCCATGAATCAACATAGGCACCATGGCGTTGAGCGTCGTTCCAAGTTGTTGTTGCACTTGCTCTTGGACAAGCTCCGGAATCCGCGCCACTTGTGCCTTGAGTTCTTCAACCTCACGCATCTGGCTTTCCGAGCTGGTCTTTTTCTCCTTCCGCACACCAGCGGTATAGTATGACCCCCATTTTGTGGACAAGCCTTTGCCTGTTGGAAATATGCCCTAGAGGCAATAATAAATTAGTTATTATTATATTTCCTTTTTCATGATAATCTGTTTATTATCCATGCTATAATTGTATTGATAAGAAACTCAGATACATGTGTGGATACATAGACAACACCATGTCCCTAGTAAGCCTCTAGTTGACTAGCTCGTTGATCAATAGATGGTTACGGTTTCCTGACCATGGACATTGGATGTCATTGATAACGGGATCACATCATTAGGAGAATGATGTGATGGACAAGACCCAATCCTAAGCCTAGCACAAAGATCATGTAGTTCGTATGCTAAAGCTTTTCTAATGTCAAGTATCATTTCCTTAGACCATGAGATTGTGCAACTCCCGGATACCGTAGGAGTGCTTTGGGTGTGCCAAACGTCACAACGTAACTAGGTGGCTATAAAGGTACACTACAGGTATCTCCGAAAGTGTCTGTTGGGTTGGCACGTATCGAGACTGGGATTTGTCACTCCGTGTAAACGGAGAGGTATCTCTAGGCCCACTCGGTAGGACATCATCATAATGTGCACAATGTGATCAAGGAGTTGATCACGGGATGATGTGTTACGAAACGAGTAAAGAGACTTGCCGGTAACGAGATTGAACAAGGTATCGGGATACCGACGATCGAATCTCGGGCAAGTATCGTACCACTAGACAAAGGGAATTGTATACGGGATTGATTAAGTCCTTGACATCGTGGTTCATCCGATGAGATCATCGTGGAACATGTGGGAGCCAACATGGGTATCCAGATCCCGTTGTTGGTTATTGACCGGAGAGTCATCTCTGTCATGTCTGCATGTCTCCCGAACCCGTAGGGTCTACACACTTAAGGTTCGGTGACGCTAGGGTTATAGAGATATTAGTATGCGGTAACCCGAAAGTTGTTCCTTGTCCCGTATGATATCCCGGACATCACGAGGAGTTCCAGAATGGTCCGGAGGTAAAGATTTATATATGGGAAGTCTTGTTTTGGTCGCCGGAAAAGTTTCGCACATTATCGGTATTGTACCGGGAGTGCCGAAAGGGGTCCGGGGGTCCACCAAGGAGGTCCACCTGCCCCAGGGGGCCACATGGGCTGTACGGGTGTGCGCCTTGGCCTATATGGGCCAAGGGCACCAGCCCCAAGAGGCCCATGCGCCAAGAGATAAGGGAAAGGAAGAGTCCTAAAAGGGGAAGGCACCTCCTAAGTGCCTTGGGGAGGATGGACTCCTCCCTGGCCGCACCCTTCCTTGGAGGAAGGGCCAAGGCTGCACCCCCCCCCCCTCTCCCTTGGACCTATATATAGTGGGGGGAAGGGAGGGCAGCCTAACCTAAGCCCTGGCGCCTCCCTCTCCCTCCCATGACACATCTTCCTCCTCCCGCAGCGCTTGGCGAAGCCCTGTTGGAATCCCGCTACTTCCACCACCACGCCGTCGTGCTGCCGGATCTCCATCAACCTCTCCTCCCCCCTTGCTGGATCAAGAAGGAGGAGACGTCGCTGCTCTGTACGTGTGTTGAACGCGGAGGTGTCATCCATTCGGCGCTAGGATCATTGGTGATTTGGATCACGACGAGTACGACTCCATCAACCCCGTTCTCTTGAACGCTTCCGCGCGTGATCTACAAGGGTATGTAGATCCACTCCTCCCTCATTGCTAGATGACTCCATAGATTGATCTTGGTGACACGTAGGAAAATTTTGAATTATTGCTACGTTCCCCAACAGTGGTATCAGAGCTAGGTCTATGCGTAGTTTCTATGCACGAGTAGAACACAAAGTAGTTGTGGGCGTTGATTTTGTTCAATATGCTTACCGTTACTAGTCCAATCTTGATTCGGCGGCATTGTGGGATGAAGCGGCCCGGACCGACCTTACACGTACTCTTACGTGAGACTGGTTCCACCGACTGACATGCACTAGTTGCATAAGGTGGCTAGCGGGTGTCTGTCTCTCCCACTTTAGTCGGATCGGATTCGATGAAAAGGGTCCTTATGAAGGGTAAATAGCAATTGGCATATCACGTTGTGTTTTTTGCGTAGGTAAGAAACGTTCTTGCTAGAAACCCATAGCAGCCACGTAAAACATGCAAACAACAATTAGAGGACGTCTAACTTGTTTTTGCAGGGTATGCTATGTGATGTGATATGGCCAAGAAGAATGTGATGAATGATATGTGATGTATGAGATTGATCATGTTCTTGTAATAGGAATCACGACTTGCATGTCGATGAGTATGACAACCGGCAAGAGCCATAGGAGTTGTCTTTATTTATTGTATGACCTGCGTGTCAACATAAACGTCATGTAATTACTTTACTTTATTGCTAACCGTTAGTTGTAGTAGTAGAAGTAATAGTTGGCGAGACAACTTCATGAAGACACGATGATGGAGATCATGATGATGGAGATCATGGTGTCATGCCGGTAACGATGATGATCATGGAGCCCCGAAGATGAAGATCAAAAGGAGCAATATGATATTGGCCATATCATGTCACTATTTGATTGCATGTGATGTTTATCATGTTTATACATCTTATTTGCTTAGAACGACGGTAGTAAATAAGATGATCCCTCACTAAAATTTCAAGAAGGTGTTCCCCCTAACTGTGCACCGTTGCGAAAGTTCGTCGTTTCGAAGCACCACGTGATGATCGGGTGTGATAGATTCTTACGTTCGAATACAACGGGTGTTGACGAGCCTAGCATGTACAGACATGGCCTCGGAACACATGCGAAACACTTAGGTTAACTTGACGAGCCTAGCATGTACAGACATGGCCTCGGAACACAAGAGACCGAAAGGTCGAGCATGAGTCGTATGGTAGATACGATCAACATGAAGATGTTCACCGATGATGACTAGTCCGTCTCACGTGATGATCGGACACGGCCTAGTTGACTCGGATCATGTAATCACTTAGATGACTGGAGGGATGTCTATCTGAGTGGGAGTTCATAAGATGAACTTAATTATCCTGAACATAGTCAAAAGGTCTTCGCAAATTATGTCGTAGCTTGCGCTTCAGTTCTACTATTTAGATATGTTCCTAGAGAAAATTTAGTTGAAAGTTGATAGTAGTAATTATGCGGACTAGGTCCGTAAACTGAGGTTTGTCCTTATTGCTTCATAGAAGGCTTATGTCCTTAATGCACCGCTCAGTGTGCTGAACCTCGAACGTTTTCTATGGATGTTGCGAACATCTGACATACACATTTTGATAACTACGTGATAGTTCAGTTAAACGGCTTAGAGTTGAGGCACCGAAGACGTTTTGAAACGTCGCTAAACATATGAGATGTTTCGAGGGCTGAAATTGGGATTTCAGGCTCGTGCCCACATCAAGAGGTATAAGACCTCCGACGATTTTCTTAGCCTGCAAACTAAGGGAGAAAAGCTCAATTGTTGAACTTGTGCTCAGATTGTCTAAGTACAACAATCGCTTGAATCGAGTGGGAGTTGATCTTCCAGATGAAATAGTGATGGTTCTCCGAAGTCATTACCACCAAGCTGCTTAAGCTTCGTGATGAACTATAATATATCAGGGACATATATGATGATCCTTGAGATATTCGCGATGTTTGACACCACAAAAGTAGAAATCAAGAAGGAGCATCAATCGTTGATGGTTTGGGAAACAACTAGTTTCAAGGAGGGCAAGGGCAAAAAGGGATGCTTCATGAAACGGCAAATCAGCTGCTGCTCTAGTGAAGAAACTCAAGGTTGAACCCAAACCCGAGACTAAGTGCTTCTGTAATAAAGGGAACAGCCATTGGAGCAGAATTACCCTAGATACTTGGTAGATAAGAAGGCAGGCAAGGTCGATAGAAGTATATTGGATATACATTGTGTTGATGTGTACTTTACTAGTACTCCTAGTAGCACCAGGGTATTAGATACCGGTTCGGTTGCTGAGTGTTAGTAACTCGAAATTAAAGCTACGGAATAAACGGAGACTAGCTAAAGGTGAGCTGACGATATGTGTTGGAAGTGTTTCCAATGTTGCTATGATCAAGCATCGCACGCTCCCTCTACCATCGAGATTGGTGTTTGCGTTGAGCATAGACATGATTGGATTATGTCTATCGCAATACGGTTATTCATTTAAGGAGAATAACGGTTACTCTATTTATTTGAATAATACCTTCAATGGTCTTGCACCTAAAATGAATGGTTCATTGAATCTCGATCGTAGTGATACACATGTTCATGCCAAAAGATATAAGATAGTAATGATGGTACCACCTACTTGTGGCACTGCCACTTAAGTCATATCGGTATAAAATGCATGAAGAAGCTCCATGTTGATGGATCTTTGGACTCACTCATTTTTGAAAAGTTTGAGACATGCGAACCATGTCTATTGGTGTATATGCATGAAGAAACTCCATGCAAATGGACCGTTTGGACTCACTTGATTTTGAATCGCTTGATACATGCAAATCATACCACATGGGCAAGATGACTGAAAGCCTTGTTTTCAGTAAAATGGAACTAGAAAGCAACTTGTTGGAAGTAATACATTTTGATGTGTGCAGTCCAATGAGTGCTGAGGCGTGTAGTGGATATCGTTATGTTCTTACTTCACAGATGATTTGAGTAGATGTTGAGTATATTTACTTGATGAATCACGAGTCTGAATTATTGAAAGGTTCAAGTAATTTCAGGGTGAAGTTGAAAGATCGTCGTGACAAGAGGATAGAAGATCTATGATATGATCATAGAGATGAATATCTGAATTACGAGTTTGGCACAGAATTAAGACATTGTGGAACTTGTTTCACAACTAATACAGCCTGGAACACCATAGTGTGATGGTGTGTCCGAACATCATAACTGCACCCTATTGGATATGATGCATACCATGATGTCTCTTATCGAATTACCATGATAGTTTATGGGTTAGGCATTAAAGACAACCACATTCACTTTAAATAGGGCACCACGTAATTCCGATGAGATGACACCGTATGAACTATGGTTTAGAGAAACCTAAGCTGTCATTTCTTAAAAGTTTGGGGCTGCGACGCTGATGCGAAAAAGTTTCAGGCTGATAAGCTCGAACCCAAAGCGGATAAATGCATCTTCATAGGACACCCAAAACAGTTGGGTATACCTCCTGTCTCAGAACCGAAAGCAATAAGGGATTGTTTCTAGAATCGGGTCCTTTCTCGAGGAAAAGTTTCTCTTGAAAGAATTGAGTGGGAGGATGGTAGAGACTTGATGAGGTTATTGAACCGTCTCTTCAACTAGTGTGTGGCAGGGCACAGGAAGTTGTTCCTGTGGCACCTACACCAATTGAAGTGGAAGCTTATGATAGTGATCATGAAACTTTAGATCAAGTGACTACCAAACCTCGTGGGATGACAAGGATGCGTACTACTTCAGAGTGGTACGTAATCCTGTCTTGGAAGTCATGTTGCTAGACAACAATGAACCTACGAGCTATGGAGAAGCGATGGTGGGCCCGGATTCCGATAAATGGCTCGAGGCCATAAAATCCGAGAGAGGATCCATGTATGAAATCAAAGTGTAGACTTTGGCAGAACAGCTCGATGGTTGTAAGGCTGTTGAGTGCAGATGGATTTTAAAAGGAAGACGGACAATGATGGTAAATGTCACCATTAAGAAAGCTTGACTTGTCGTTAAGAAGTTTCCGATAAGTTCAAGGAGTTAACTACGATGAGACTTTCTCACTCGTAGCGATGCTAAGAGTCTGTTGGAATTATATTAGCGATTACTGCATTATTTATGAAATCTTGCAGATAGGATGTCAAAACATTGTTTCCTCATTGATTTTCTTGAGGAAAGGTTGTATGTGATACAACCGGAAGGTTTTGTCAATCCTGAAAGATGCTAATAAGTATGCAAAGCTCCAGCAATCCTTCTAAGGACTGGAGTAAACATCTCGGAGTTGGAATGTACGCTTTGATGAGATGATCAAAGATTTTGGGTTTATACAAAGTTTATGAGAAACTTGTATTTCCAAAGAAGTGAGTGGGAGCACTATAGAATTTCTGATGAGTATATGTTGCTGACATATTGTTGATCAGAAATGACGTAGAATTTCTGGAAAGCATATAGGGTTATTTGGAAAGTGTTTTTCAATGGAAAGCCTGGATTAAGCTACTTGAACATTGAGCATCAAGATCTATAAGGATAGATCAAAACACTTAATGGTACTTTCAAATGAGCACATACCTTGACATGATCTTGAAGGTGTTCAAGATGGATCAGTCAAAGAAGAAGTACTTGCCTGAGTTGTAAGGTATGAAGTTAAGACTTAAAGCTCGACCACGGCAGAAGAAAGAGAAAGGACGAATGTCGTCCCCTATGCTTTTGTCATAGGCTCTATACGGTATGCCATGCTGAGTACAGCACCTGATGTGTGCCTTGCCACATGCCTGGCAAGAGGGTACAAAGGTGATCCAGGAGTGGATCACTAGACAGCGGTCAAAATTGTCCTTGGGGTAATAAGGACATGTTTCTCGATTATGGAGGTGATAAAGAGTTCGGCATAAAGAGTTACGTCGATGCAAGCTTAACACCTATCCGGATAGCTCTGAGTAGAGATACCGGATACGTATAATGGAGCAACAATTTAGAATAGCTCCAAGTAGAACAGTTATTTCAAATGGCTCCAAATGTAGCGTAGTAGTTGCATCTACAAGATGACATAGAAATTTGCAAAGTACATACGGATCTGAATGTTGCAGACCCGTTGACTAAAACCTCTCTCACGAGCAAAAACATGATCAAACCCAGAACTCATTGAGTCTTAATCACATGATGATGTGAACTAGTTTAGTGACACTAGTAAACTCTTTGGATGTTGGTCACATGGCGATGTGACATGTGAGTGTTAATCACATGACGATGTGAACTAGATTATTGACTCTAGTGCAAGTGGGAGACTGTTGGAAATATGCCCTAGAGGCAATAATAAATTAGTTATTATTATATTTCCTTGTTCATGATAATCGTTTATTATCCATGCTATAATTGTATTGATAGGAAACTCAGATACATGTGTGGATACATAGACAACACCATGTCCCTAGTAAGCCTCTAGTTGACTAGCTCGTTGATCAATAGATGGTTATGGTTTCCTGACCATGGACATTGGATGTCATTGATAACGGGATCACATCATTAGGAGAATGATGTGATGGACAAGACCCAATCCTAAGCCTAGCGCAAAGGTCATGTAGTTCGTATGCTAAAGCTTTTCTAATGTCAAGTATCATTTCCTTAGACCATGAGATTGTGCAACTCCCGGATACCGTAGGAGTGCTTTGGGTGTGCCAAACGTCACAACGTAACTGGGTGGCTATAAAGGTACACTACAGGTATCTCCAAAAGTGTCTATTGGGTTGGCACGAATCGAGACTGGGATTTGTCACTCTGTGTAAACGGAAAGGTATCTCTGGGACCACTCGGTAGGATATCATCATAATGTGCACAATGTGATCAAGGAGTTGATCACGGGATGATGTGTTACGAAACGAGTAAAGAGACTTGCCGGTAACGAGATTGAACAAGGTATCGGGATACCGACGATCGAATCTCGGGCAAGTATCGTACCGCTAGACAAAGGGAATTGTATACGGGATTGATTAAGTCCTTGACATCATGGTTCATCCGATGAGATCATCGTGGAACATGTGGGAGCCAACATGGGTATCCAGATCCCGCTGTTGGTTATTGACCGGAGAGTCATCTCGGTCATGTCTGCATGTCTCCCGAACCCGTAGGGTCTACACACTTAAGGTTCGGTGACGATAGGGTTATAGAGATATTAGTATGCGGTAACCCAAAAGTTGTTCGGAGTCCCGGATGAGATCCCAGACGTCACGAGGAGTTCCAGAATGGTCCGGAGGTAAAGATTTATATATGGGAAGTCTTGTTTTGGTCGCCGGAAAAGTTTCGCACATTATCGGTATTGTACCGGGAGTGCCGAAAGGGGTCCGGGGGTCCACCAAGGGGGTCCACCTGCCCCGGGGGGGCACATGGGCTGTAGGGGTGTGCGCCTTGGCCTATATGGGCCAAGGGCACCAGCCCCAAGAGGCCCATGCACCAAGAGATAAGGGAAAGGAAGAGTCCTAAAAGGGGAAGGCACCTCCTAGGTGCCTTGGGGAGGATGGACTCCTCCCTGGCCGCACCCTTCCTTGGAGGAAGGGCCAAGGCTGCGCCCCCCCCCCCTCTCCCTTGGCCCTATATATAGTGGGGGGAAGGGAGGGCAGCCTAACCTAAGCCCTGGCGCCTCCCTCTCCCTCCCATGACACATCTTCCTCCTCCCGCAGCGCTTGGCGAAGCCCTTTTGGAATCCCGCTACTTCCACCACCACGCCGTCGTGCTGCTGGATCTCCATCAACCTCTCCTCCCCCCTTGCTGGATCAAGTAGGAGGAGACGTCGCTGCTCCGTACGTGTGTTGAACGCGGAGGTGCCGTCCGTTCGGCGCTAGGATCATCGGTGATTTGTATCACGACGAGTACGACTCCATCAACCCCGTTCTCTTGAACGCTTCCGCGCACGATCTACAAGGGTATGTAGATCCACTCC
This sequence comes from Triticum aestivum, assembly GCF_018294505.1. NCBI lineage: Eukaryota > Viridiplantae > Streptophyta > Magnoliopsida > Poales > Poaceae > Triticum > Triticum aestivum. The sequence continues at coordinate 729,671,588 of NC_057797.1, forward strand.
TCCCTCGTTGCTAGATGACTCCATAGATTGATATTGGTGACACGTAGGAAAATTTTGAATTATTGCTACGTTCCCCAACATTGCCGGCCACACGACCAGCTGACGTCGGCTTAGTGAGCTTATCTTTGTTTTTCATTACGTTCAACGCCCTATTTAAAGGGGTGTCGAAAGGGGAGCTCTTAGACGACCCGGCGCTACTGCTTTCAGTGTCCTGCGAAAGGAACGTGAACCATTTAGAAATATTGGGGATTAATTAGAGTGCAACCATATGGAGCTAATTACGCGGGGGTGTATTCCTTACCAGAAGAAGATCAAGCGCCCTGGTCTTCGGATCCATGGTAAGCTCCTTTGTTATCAGGTCCTCCTTGTACCGGGCCCTGACATAGTTCCTGGTCTGGTTGTCACCGCTGTATTTCTCGAAGCGGGGCGGTAGGCCTTGCTCGGCACGCTCTGTGTCCTCCTTGTCCCATATAGGCTCCGCCACTCTGTAACCGCCGGGACCGAGTTTGTGTTCCCCTAAGTTTAACTCCCGCATTTCTTTCCCCCACTGACTTGATTCGGAGGTTGCACTGCTCTCACACTTGATCTTGAACTCCTTGTACTCATCTTCGCTCATCAAAGGATATTTCGCCTTGATCATCTCATAACTATCACCTTTATCAATCATTCTCTTCACCGCGCTTTTCCAAGTAGACAGGGCCGTGCTCATCTTCGTGAGGGCGGCACTGTTCACTTTATTCCCTGAGAGGCGTGTGTTTTCAAATTCGGCGGGGAACTTGTATCGTTCGTGCAGCTTCGTGAAGAGGAGGTTGCACAAATTCCCTCAGTCCTTATGCCTAAGGTTCTCAGTGTTGATCAAAACGGTGCTCCGGAGAATGCACCCGAGCTGAACCGAGTACCCCTTGACTATATGTTTGGGCTCCGTTGGATTCTCGTCGGAGTCTACTTGAGTGAATTCCTCCTTGCCGGTGCGGAGCGCATTCGGGCGCCGGTCCTTCCTTTGCTTCTTCGGTTGGCTGCCATCTGTGTGTGCGCCGCCATCATCAGTGGTGGCATCCTCGGCGGCACCATCAGTGGTGTCATCCCCGACGCCACTAGGGGTTGTGTAATCAAGATCGGTGTCCTCATAGCGGTGAGGTTGTTCCTCCATCTCTTGGGACAGCTCCCAGAATTGCTTGCCGCCCGAACCACCAGCCTCATCGTTGTGGGCCATGTTTCGCTCTAAATAGGAAAAAAGTTCGGTCAAAAAGTTGGTTATTGTCAAGGAACAAGATCATGGTCTCATCATTTAGGGTTTGTCGACACCGAGGCACCCTAAAAGCCTAAGCTTTCATCATTTAGGGTTTGTCGACGCCGAGGCACCCTAAAAGCCTAAGCGTACATCATTTAGGTTCTCATCGACACCGAGGCATCCGAGGCAGCCAAGTTAAGTTTTCATCATTTAGGGTTTATAGATGCCCAGGCACCCTAGGTTGGGCCTAATCACTTGGCACTAATCACTTGGCTCTATTGCCACCTATGGTTTAATACAGCAAGAATAAAGGGGCAGTTGATCCTACTTAATTAAGTACTAAGATACCCTGGCCCATGCATTAGTAGCAAGTACCTCATATGTTCGATTTTTAGCAAAGTCATGCTAAAATTCATGGAAAATTTTAGCATGACCTTTGCTAAAAATAGGACATATGGAGTACCCGAATTTGCCGGAACGGAAGTTAATCGACATTCCGGCAAACTCAAGGGCCTCTTGGGGTACCTGCAAAATCATCACAACACAAAGGGTCTCTCAAGGGCCTCAAGCAGCAGCGGCCCTTCACGAGCGAACTCAATGAGTGTGAACCAACAGAGTGTGGGTCACCACAGATTCTGTAGTCAAAAACCTTCAAGACAGAGTGAAAATAGTTACAATATGCTTGCAAGTAATTTTTCTGTAACTAAGGCACAATATGCTTGCAAGTAAATCACAATATGCTTGCAAGTAATTTTTCTGTAACAGTCTTGCCCCTATTTGAAGGACAAGCAAATAGATACAATGCGTAGCTTTGGCACAATCCTAAGGCACAATCCTCTGACTAATTCATCACTGTAGGCCGGCATGAAACACACTCCTCCAAAAAAGCCTAAAATTCCACTATTATTGCATGTAAAAAAGCCTAAAATCCACTAGTATTGCCTCTAAGAAAGCCTTAAAAGTCCACTATTATTGACAATCAAAATATGATCTGAACTGTAAGGAGTTAACTGAAAAATGAGTGTTAATTGAAGTTTTCCAGTACAGATCATAACTGAAGTTATTCATAGAATATAGTGACATCAAATGCAGTTAATTAGTCTTAATTGTATCTTAGTAAGGTTCATTCTGAAGTCAAAATTCCCCAAACAGTGAAATGGAACAAACAAAAAATGTTCGGGAAATTCCAAAAGAGTCTAAAGGTATGGGTTGGTTTTTGGTTCCAATTTGAAAACCCAAAATTTCATCAACACATTAATTATAATTTGCTTGTGCAAATACTTCTCTCAGGCAGCCACACGCATCTTTCTTCATCCAATTTTTTCCTACAGCATCATTGAACATCTGAAACTTACCAGCTCAACTTGAGAAAAAAATGGATAGGCAGGGACATTTGTGCTTTTTGCCATCTAATCTAATCTACCTCTGCTTGATTAACTATTGTTTTGGTTTTCACTTTGTGCCAGCCCATTAGATTAGTTGGTAAAGTACATGCTTCATCTTACATTCCCTACCTGTGTGTACATGCATTTGCAGGCTTTCAGGCCCTGACTAATTAACTACATTGCTGATCAGAGACCCTGTTGTTTACTGGGAGGTGGTAGTACTACTATGCTAGTGTGCTAGTACTGGTTTTTATTCTTTGGATCCTTCTACTTATGAAGCTCTCTCAAGTAAAGATTTTCAACTAGTAGTACATTTTTGTATGGTGCAAAAGTCCAGCAGCACTAGAACTGAACTGATTGATCTATACATGTTGTAGGAGGAGCTATATCATTTTCTCCATGGGGAATTTTGTGTAGGTGCTTAGACAGCCACACACATCACCAAATTTCAACAGGAGGCGGATACAGACTTACTAACCAGAATTTAGCTAGCAGTGCAGTAACTTGCAAGTGTTAATAGCTATAAACACTGAAATATGCATTTCTATCCATAAGCTGTCAAATATCGTCAAAGATAACAGACATGGTCGAGGGGAGGGAGGGATGGAATGGGGAGGAAGGGTGGAGAGGGAGGAAGGAGGAAGGAGGAGAGGTACCTGGGCGGGCGCGGCCGGTCGCCGGAGGGGGTGGGGTCAGGGTTGGGGTTGGCGGCGGCGGCGTCGAAGGGATGGCTCGATTGGTCGTCGGGGAGGCCTCCTGGGCGCCTCGGTTGGTCGTGGGGAGGCCGGCGGCCGCGATCGTCGTCCTGCACCCCGTGCCCGGACTGAGGTAGAGGCGGCGCAGGGCAGGGGCCAACGCGAGGAGGCTGTCGGCGACGGCGAGGTCGCAGAGGCGTCGGCTATGGCGGAGCTGCAGTGG